>NC_082665.1:45169621-45472651 GCF_025265405.1 Mesoplodon densirostris
CTAAGTAGACAAGAGGTGGGTTATACAGTAAACTGAATTCTGAGATATCTTATTTCCTGGATAATTTCTTCTCCAGTGCTGGAATCCTTTTAAGAATTGGAGCAGAATATCTTGATAAACAGTCATACCTATGCTTTGCAAATGAAATTTATCCATCTCTATATTTCCTTGCTTGGTGGGGACTAGGGAAGTATAACAATAAAACTAATCCATAGCTTCAAAGTTTTTATAGATAAGTGACATAAAGAATACTTTCTGGGGGCCTCCCTGGTGGCGCAAGTGGTTGAGAGTCCGCCTGCCGATGCAGGGGATACGGGTTCGTGCCCCGGTCTGGGAGGATCCCATATGCCGCGGAGCGGCTGGGCCCGTGAGCCATGGCCGCTGAGCCTGCGCGTCCGGAGCCTGCGCGTCCGGAGCCTGCGCGTCCGGAGCCTGTGCTCCGCAACGGGGAAGGCCACAACAGTGAGAGGCCCGCATACCGCAAAAAAAAAAAAAAAAAAAAAAAAAAAAAGAATACTTTCTGAACTGGATGCCACCAGTTGGAAAAAAATGGAATATTCAGGGCGTGTAGAATTGTCTAAACTGTAACTTTTGCATGAAACAACCATGGATTAATCAGATTTAAACATCTCAGTTAGGCAGCAAAATACCATTACCTCTCACAGACGTTTCAAAAAAGCTTATCAAATGATTATACACTTATTCAGAACTAGAGTACAGCTTCCTTCAACATTCATTCCTACTTATGCCTGAAATTTGAGGGAAATTTGCTTCATGATTATATCTAGTACATTCTATGCTTAAAATTAATCAGTTCCTCTTCTAACATACCAATTGATTGGAAGATGACCTCAATTAGAATATAGTGGTTGTCAGGAGAGTAAGTTATTATGGATAAACTGCAGTGTGGATATTATAGTGGCAGATACAAATTTTATTAAATACTGTTGAGGGCTGTTGGCCAGCTTAGGCCAAAGATCATCTTTAGTGAGTAAAAGATCATTCATAGTTTTCTGTCAATGTCTTTGTTTTCAATGTTTAGTTTAGATAAAAACAAACAAAGGTCTAGCTTGTTGTCAACATGCAATTTTATTTTCTGAGGCAAGTCCCTTAACCTCTTTAAATTTAAACATTCTTATAAACTGCAAGGTTGTCTAGTTGAACTCTACAGGTGTGCCAGTAACTCAGGACCCAAAGATAAATGAATCATATTTTGCCCTTATGTTATTCACAGACTAGGGAATGGCAGAGATATAAACTAACAGTAGCAGGACAGTGTGCAGTCTAGGCTAAAAAGTGTAACCAAAGAGTTGGGAGAACAAAGAGGTATAAGAATGTATAGAGAGTGACCTAAGTGTTTCCAAATTAAAAAAAGGATTGGGTGATATTTTTGCCTCTAATGACAAATTTGATTGCAAATTGCTACACATTTCAAATCCTATAGAAAGAAAATTTGAAATATCTCTTTTCAGCAATGGTCCTCTCAAATATACACACTAATATTCTGGATATTACAATTATGCCATATCTTTATAGGCACAGGATATATGTAATAGTACTATCTATTGAAGACTTTGTTAGTCCTGCTTAGTAAATGTTTAACAGTTAGGGAGAGTTAAGTCATTATATAAGTTCATTCAATGACTTTATTATTATGGTAAAAAATCTGAGTTTTGTCAAATATTTCCAGTTTTAAAAATATAAAAATGGGGGCTTCCCTGGTGGCGCAGTGGTTGAGAGTCCGCCTGCTAATGCAGGGAACACGGGTTCATGCCCCGGTCCGGGATGATCCCACATAACGCGGAGCGGCTGGGCCCGTGAGCCATGGCCACTGAGCCTGCGCGTCCGGAGCCCGTGCTCCGCAACGGGAGAGGCCACAACAGTGAGAGGCCTGCATACTGCAAAAATAATAATAATAAAATAAAATAAAAATAGTTTTATATTTTATAACCAAATACTATCAAAAAGTAAAGACAGTTAAATCAGTTCTTAAATGGTGGGCATGATTAGAACTTGTAGAAAGGAAGTAAAATGTGATCAAAAGGGAATTGTGAGGTACAGCTGACAACAGTGTGGGTGAATATAGAAAACATGGATTTTGTACTGGGTCAGTAGCTGTCAAGGAATATATAAGTGAATCTTTGAAACCTAGGTATGATTCTTTCATATAAATAATTTAATCAAGTATAATTAAACCAGAGTATATAATGTAGTTATAATTTAAAATTATACTCCCCAAACACAAATTCACAAACATATATCAAATATTATATTTCAAGGCCTCATTGACTTAGGAGATTCAAATGAAAATTTTAAATATTTTCTCCCCATCACCACCACACGAAAAACAAATTTAAATGTGAATAATTAACATTGTGATAGGTTTTAGTTTGATGTAGTGGAGATGGTAGACATGTAAACATTGGATGCTAGCATTAGAAATATTGACTAAAAAGTAATTTCAGGGCTTCCCTGGTAGCGCAGTGGTTGGGAGTCCGCCTGCCAATGCCGGGGACATGGGTTCGTGCCCCGGTCAGGGAAGATCCCACATGCCGCGGAGCGGCTAGGCTCATGAGCCATGGCTGCTGAGCCTGCGCCTCCAGAGGCTGTGCTCTGCAACGGGCGAGGCCACAACAGTGAGAGGCCCGTGTACTGCAAAAAAATAATAATAATAATAAATAATAAAATAAAATAAAATAATTAAAAAGTAACTTCAGTTTGGAAATACCGACAGACTATCATCCCAACTGCTATATTGGTGATCTGATGTATGGTGTAAGAGGCACCTACTCTTTCTCTAGATGGAAAAATATTACAAATTGGGCCTGAAAAACCAAGAATCCTCATCAGAATTACATTCTGAAAACTAGGAAGGCAAGCATTCTGATTCCAATTAATTATTCTATCTCTTCATCCTCATTAGTGCCTCTCATGTCAGGTGTACTTTTGAAATAATCTTTGATGAAAGAATGAAGCATTTTCATGAGGATAATTCCTGAGAGATTCAGCCTTGTGGAATATGGCTATCTGCTTTTACCTGTCCATATGGAGCAGGTACTCTGTGCAAAGAGATGGTATATATTTGGCAAAGGGAGCCACATAAGACCATAAGACTCAGGTCCAAACACAGAAAATTTATTGCAGTTGGTAAGGAGAGCTAAAACACCAGTGAGGACAAGATTTTTAGAAAATAGTCTCCAAAGCAGCACTTAAGATAGAATGTGATAACCTTCTTGCTGGGGGCCAAAGTCAAGAACCCTCTAGTTCCAACCAAGCCTGGAGGAACTGCCCAAACTGCAGAATAGTACATGGACAAAAGTGTTTGGTTCCCTGCACAGATTTATTCAGTAAAACTTAGAAAATAAAAATAGTGAATAGGAAAGAAGAGGATCGTTGTGTGTTTATGCCATAATTTTTGGACTAATCATTGCACGTTAGATACAGAGGGATAAAACACTTTTCAGTACACACGCCAGCAAGTGATTAAAACATCTGGAAACATGGAAGTATTAATAAATAATTCATATAAGAACAGAGTAATTAACAATTTAGACAATTAAGTGATCCAGGACAAAGACACAACTCTCTTCTTTAAACCTCTACTTTAGGCCAGGCATTCTAGCAATTTGTTTCTATGCATACATATATTTATTACACATGTATGGCTGTATGTGTATATACATACACACACGTAAATACAAATATAATAGACAACTGACAGGTGCAATAATCTTGTGGCATATATATGTATAGACTCAGATACACACACACACATCACACACATGTGTACTCATGGCAGCCATACTGTCATACTGCCTTATTTTAAGATAGGAGAAACCAGAATACATATAAAAGTGGTATTAACTTTTTTCTCATATTCTTACAGCTAAAATATTGATTTTCTTATACCTCGTAACTTTATTATGTCTCTATCATTTAGCAAACTTGCTTATTTTTGTGACTTACAATTGTCTATGTGGTTTTTCTGTCTCCTCTAGAAAACTGTAAATTCCTCAGGTACCACTTAATCCTATTCACCTCTGCATCCCATATGCCTTGCTCAATTCTTTGGGAAGAGTGGACTCTAGCAAATTCTTTTTGCAGCCAAAGTTGATCAAATACAAAAAGGACTTCCCTTTTGTACTACCTTTCTAGGACTACCCCTGACAAAGTACTACAAACTGGTTGGCTTAAAACACAGAACTTTACTCTTTCTGGAAGCTGGGAGTCTGAAATCAAGGCATCAGCAGGGCCATGCTCCCTCTGAAGGCTGTAAGGAAAAATACTTCCTTGCTTCTTCCAGCTTCTTGTGGCCCTAGGCATTCCTTAGTTTGTGGCAGCATAACTCCAATCATTGCCTCCATCTTCACATGGCTTTCTTTGTGTGTCTATGCCCTTTCCTCTTAGAATGACATCAGTCATTGGATTTAAGCCACTCTAAATCCAGGAGGATCTAATCTCCAGATCCTTAACTAATTACTCCTATAAAGTCTCTATTTCCAAATAAGGTCACATTCTGAGGTTTTTGGATGGACATGAATTTGGGGAGGACAAAATTCAACCCAATACACCTGGAAATCAGACATTTCTATAAGACAGTCAATAAGTACATCATTTCTTCATCCAGCAAATATTTATTGAACTTGCTATGGATCAGATGAAGGAAAATGTCAATGAACCAAACACACTCTCTGCCTTCAAGGTGCTGCTCACTTTTTATTGGGATGTGGGGGGGCAGCAAATATAAATAGATTTTAAATAGGAGGATGTATACATATATATGGAGGTATACAAAGAAATAGATACAGAAATAGAGATAGAAGTAGAAGTAGAGTTAGAGATAAAGAGATTATCAGTGCAATAAATAGAGCAAGAAAGGAGAATAAACATTACATCATTAAGGTTCTACTTCTTTGATTTGTATTAGCAAAGTCCATATAAGCCTCTAAGTCATATTTTGAATAGGAGTCTATTTAGCCTAGTATTATTGTAGCTTAAATAGCTCCTCAAAATGAAGTCTTCTCATTCTCAAGGACTTTTTTGTGTAATGAGTTATGGTAGATACATGGTAGAATTATAATTTAGCATGCTATTTTTAGTGGTCTTCCATGTAAACAAATAGATAATAAAAATTTTAAAGAAATGTAATTCAAACTTAAAAGAGTCACTAACTAAGCATAATAGAAAATTACAAATTTGCCTTTTGATAACTATGATGTTGAGATTCGGTCCTGTCACTTAAAAATGGAAACAAAATGGATCCTTCAGTAGATAGTCATGAGGATTAAATGAGAAAACAACGTATGTCAGGGTGGTAACCTAGCACATTACGTGGCACATACTAAGTTTTAAACAAATGTTAGTTGAAGCTAAATGACTTTTTAATTACTCTTTCTCCTAATAGTCATCATAAAATTGTAATATAGTTTTTGCTGTCATCATACAGCTATTGACTGTTTTACTGTAACTGAACTGAATTTATGGCCTCACCTGAGTTCATAATAAGAGGTTTTATTAAGAAAACCTGAAAGAGGTCAGAAAAATAGGCTTCACTATTAAAGGGAACTTTTCAGCCTCTTTTTAATTATTTTACCTCCAATGAATTTAAATCTTCCTTTAAATATCTAATCATATTCCTCTATAAGTTAAACATATTATAAGGTAAATTATTTTAGTGCAATTGACATAGTTTTATCGTCCTCCAGGAAATTAATTTACCATACAAATGTTATGGGTTGCCTCCTCTGATAGTTGCAAGCAAATTGATACTGAATAGCACCCTCAGTAGCACCATTATGCTACGATGAGTAGTTTGTTTATGAATAATATGGGTAATCAGAAGAGGGAATTGCATTAATTTGAGACGAGGGGACAATGCCATTCTACCTTTAAAACCGTGTCAGTCTTCTAGATGGAAAAACTGCATTTGGTTAGGAGTACATGTTTCTCTCCCATCTCATCTGCTTTTGCTCTAATCAAACTATTGTCAATCCTTTTATTTTTAATTCAAGTCTAGATATTCCTCTACTTACTGTCGAGAGATTTAGATGAAGTATCTGTTCCTTTTGACAGACTAAATCTGTAAGACCACTTTCCTTAGTTTGTCATGCAGAATTTAATAATTCTCTCCTTGAATTCAGAGTTTCTTGAAATGGGCTGAAATCTAAAAATATTTCTGGCAGAAGCAGTTATACCAGACATCTTAATTATTATGTTTCCAAGGAAATGACAGGCTACATAAGGGAAGCTGACATGTCTCCCTGCAGGTATGTGCTTTTTATATTGGAACTTTAGGCTATTATAAATTACCTGGGCCTGAGACTGGCATGAGCACAAAGCCTCAGATATAAACCAGCTGCCACATAATGAACCTGGTGTTAACCCCTTCAGATTTCCCCTTTTTGCCTTGTGGTACACTGCCGAATGTAAGACTTGTAAGAGCACACAGATTTCTAAATGGGCCGTAAATGTATCTGACTGTCTCATTTTCTTTATTTTCTTGAACCCCTGCTGTTTATTCTCCACTGTTGGAATCATTCCTAAAGATCAGATTGAACAGGAAGATGGCGTAAGCTGGAGTCATCCATATGAGGAGTGCAGGAGATTGGCAGTTATTCTGTAGGGTTCATGCTCTTGACACCTATTGTTTGATTTGAGTCCCTGCCTACCCTGCTGGATGCCATGTTTCCACATCAGGGAAGGAATGTGATCTTTGCACCTGCTGTCTCCTCGTTAGAAGGGAGGGGAGCTGCACTTGAGTGATCTTTGAGTTAAGCAGCTGACATAACAGCACTGCGCAGTAAACTGAACAGAGCAAATGTGTTAAACTGCTTCCTGTTGGGAAGGTATTTTGAATTGTGCTGCCACTCTCTTTTAGCTTGCTTCCTGAATTTGGGCCACTTTGCTAAGTATCATTCCATTGCTAAAATCCTCCGCCAAGTGTAAGTTCCGCTGCTAATAATTGAAAAGGTAGTGATTAGTAAAATTGTAATTCTCCAAATACAGGGAACTATCAAATGGTGCCTACTAAACTTTGTGTTATTAAACCTCTAGGATTATGTGACTGATGTATTTCATTCATAAAGTAAAAATAATGATATGTATTTTTTACAAGCATATATTTATAAAATGCTTAATTACCTATTGAGAGGAAACACTGTACCATTATAAATTTTTTTTTTTTTTTTTTTTTTTTTTTTGCGGTATGCGGGCCTCTCACTGTTGTGGCCTCTCCCGTTGCGGAGCACAGGCTCCAGACGCGCAGGCTCAGAGGCCATGGCTCACGGGCCCAGCAGCTCTGTGGCATGGGGGATCTTCCCGGACCGGGACACGAACCCGTGTCCCCTGCATCAGCAGGCGGACTCTCAACCACTGCGCCACCAGGGAAGCCCCCCATTATAAATTTTAAAAAGCTTTGGAGATATCAGGAAATGGACTAGAGTCTGGTCTTGGATCTAACACTTCCTTTCTGTATTACCTTGGATATGCTTGAATGTCTGTTTTTCACCAAAAACAATGAAGAAAAAATGTAAAACAAATAAACCAAAAATCCAGCTATGTTATGCCCTGCCAACTTCATAGTGCAGTTACAACAATCAGATGAGAGGAAAAATGCGACAGTGGTTGAAAAACTGCACAGTGTTATAAAAATGTACATTTTTATCACCATTTCATGGGCTTTCTTTTATAATTAGAAATTGCTCATCCTCTTCTGGGAACACAAATCAGCAAACAGTCCCCGAATGAAAAAATGAGTGGTGTGATTTTGTTTATGAGTGCCTGCTTGATAAATCTGGTGGTGAAGAGGACCTTTATTCACAATAGAGCATCTTGTCAGTCTCTCACTACAAATAAAATCCAGTGAGATCCATCAGGACACTGACAGAAGCTGTTAGTAGGGACTCCTGCCTATAGACAGCTCAGCCAGATTGATGAGTTTATAGAAGTCCAGCCTCTACACTGCTTCTTTATTAGTTATTCCAGAAGGTTTTCCAAAAAATTTATATGTAGCCTCATGTATATATTGTGTTTTATAGGTGGTTTATCTTAGCATAAACCTCAGACATAAGGGAATGTCATTTTCAAATAAGATATATAACAAAAATTATACAAATATGATATTATAATCAAGAGTATTCTTCCCCTGCATCCACATTAAATGTTTTTTATTATATATTTGGTTTTCTACCCAAGATAGATGATTTCAAGTGTTGATATAATCAATGATTTAGCTACTTACTAGAGTTAATTAAATACTATTTTATTGCTAATTACAATACAGGTAATAAATAATCTTAGATTACAAAAATAAGGAAAGATTATTATGTAATACCATTTTGAAGTATCTTTCAGTTCTTGAAAGATAATAAAACATATTCATTGCAGACATCTTTATCACTTTTTGGTAAAATATCAGTTACCAGATAGGTTGCAAGTTATGAAATTATATATCAATTTCAAAATTTAACTGTTCGCTCTTGCCATAACTCACTTCTTATAGCAGAGTTACCAGCCCACTTTTCTGAGCCAGTGCATTCATTTCCCAGCTGTTGTGAGAGTTGACTTCTAATGGCTCAAAGATTCCCTCTTCTTGTAAAATTGCCCTTGGCAAAATAGAAGATGCCTCATTGAGAGGTTTTGCCCATCCAGGGGAAGCCCACAGCCAAGGACTGACTAAAAGGGGGCACAAATTCCTACTCCTTTTGCCTCAAGTTGGGATCAACTTTGTGTTGCAATGTATGCAGTTTAGACTTCACCTGAGACCACATCCTTGCATGGGTCTCCACTGTGTCATCCCTCTTTCTTTGTGTAAATCTTTTCTCCTAAGAGAAAATCCTTGATAAATCGTGTGTTCTCAAATCGTTATCTTAGTCTCTGTTTCCAGGAACTGAATCTAAGAGAGTTAGTACAGGAATGGCCCTAAGAAGCAGATTCTAAGGATTCTGGAGTTCAGTCATGCATCAGCTAGCAAACAGTAAGAATCCCGTCTCTCCATAGTGGGATAATGATGTTTCTTAACATCCTGTAGAAGGCAATTACTAAGATTTTTACACACAGTGAACTGGAGGAGTGGAAGGAAATGGACTGGCTTATCTCTAACATTAGAGAGATATAGGGCAAATAAGAATTATACAGACTACTTAACCAGGTGCCTATTATTGAGAACTATTGATGCTTTTAAGAGAGAAAATTACCAGTTTAAGCAATTAAATACTAATTAAAAGAAAAGCATGAAAGCCAGAGTTGCCTCTGTGGAAGCATGTGATCTGTTTATTACCCTCTGCTGGAGAATGATCATCTCCTAATGTTCCATTGAGCCTGTGCCTCCTCTAAACCATCCAATGCCTCTGGAACTTAATTATAATCAATATTTTTAAGAGAAGTTTCTTTCTTGTTCAGGCAATGACAATAGCTCTCTAAGCAAAGGCTCAGCTAATATTATGAGCTTGCAGAATTATTCATGGTTTTGAGGCTAGTTAATACTCAGTTTCATCTCTCTGCATGCTATGCCCCAGGGCCAAGTACCTGGAAGGATACATATCAAACAGTATAAAAAGTGTGATATGGAAACCTATAGTAGATGCTACGGACAGGCTAATAATGTTTATTTTGAAATAGACATTCTTTAATTGTTTTTCAATATAATATTGAATATATTCAATATTATCTAATAAGAATGGAAAGACCTCCTTAATATCTATAAATAAAATTTACATTGAGAAATAAATTCAATTAACTCCTAATTGATTCATAGGAAATGTCTTGAAAAAATTAGTAAAACATTTCACACTTTTCTGTAATACCATATTATTCCCTTTTTTTGTGTATGTAGATGTGTATGTATTTATTGCAACTGAAGCATTTTCAGTTTTCCTTTTTGCTAGTTAAATAAAGAATTACTTCTAAAAACTGTATTTTAATCCATTCCCTTGATGTTTTAGAAACCTTTACATATGGTCACTTTAGGCAGTTACCTGTCTGTTCTACCCAATCAGCAGGCTCTGGATTAAATGGCTTAGAAAAGAAGTAAAAGGAAATGGAAAATCCTAGAGGCAATATTTCTTTACTCCACAATTATTCATGTGTCCAGCCCAATTATATTTTTATAAATGTTCCCCATTGTTGAATTTTTATTAGGAAAATATGAACTATTTAAAAAATATATGTTACTCAGAAGTTTATTAGTGATATAGTAAACAAAATGACTTTTACTTACATGTGCCAAAAAAAAAACTTGCTTAAGCAATTGTAAGGTGATTTCCCTTCCCTATTTTTAGTGTATTGTAAAATCTTTCAGTTCATCCATTGTTATATTAGAGTCGTTCATCCTTTCCTCACTACAGTTTTACTCTTCATCAGTTAGTGACTGAATATAATTTCCTCAAAACAATACTGAATTATAATACTTTGGTTTACAAAATCTATACAAGAATAAGTAGGGGGGCTTCCCTGGTGGCGCAGTGGTTAAGAGTCCGCCTGCTGATGCAGGGGACATGGGTTCATGCCCCGTGGTCTGGGAGGATCCCACATGCCACGGAGCAGCTAGGCCCGTGAGCCATGGCCACTGAGCCTGGGCATCCGGAGCCTGTGCTCCGCAATAGGAGAGGCCACAACAGTGAGAGGCCTGCGTACTGCAAAAAAAAAAAAAAAGTAAACAAATAACAACTGTACATATACAGGAATGAGGACAAAATTAATATACCCATTTAACCCCCAAACATGAAAGATAACAGATCATTACTTATTATCTCAGAAGCTTCTCAGTTACCCCCATCTAATTACCTCCCTCCTTCCTCTTCAAAGTTTAATCATATTTTTTGCCTTCTATCATCACATATTTGTTTTATCTGCTTTTGAGTCTTATATAGGTAAAATTACTTGTGTCTGGGTACTTTCACTCAAAAAATTTGGGGGCTTTCCTGGTGGCGCAGTGGTTGAGAGTCCGCCTGCTGATGAAGGGGACACGGGTTCGTGCCCCAGTCCGGGAAGATCCCACATGCCGTGGAGCGGCTGGGCCCATGAGCCATGGCTGCTGAGCCTGCGTGTCCAGAGCCTGTGCTCCGCAACGGGAGAGGCCACAACAGTGAGAGGCCCGCGTACCGAAAAAAAAAAAAAATTTGGAAAGTTTATCCATGTTTTTCTATGTAATGGTTCATTCATGTTTATTGCTATATCATATCCCATTGATTATATAACAATTTATTTATCCAGTTTTCTGTAGATGAACATTGGTATGGTTTCATTTTTGGCTATTACAAAAGGGTGCCACTATGAACATTTTTCACATGATTTTAGTGGACATTTGTATGCATTACTCTCATGTATATACATCAGAGTACTAAGTGAATTTAGAAAAAATGCAGTATACAAAGTTAAGATACATAAATTTATTGTAGTTTTCTGTACTAGCAACAAAAAATATGAATATTTTAAAAATCCACGTACAATAGCATCAAAGGCCAAGTAATTAGGAATAAATTTTTTAAGATGTGTAAGATGTGCACTAAACTATAAAGTATTACTAAAGGAAATTAAAGAAGACCTAAAAAATGGAGAGACATACATGTTCATAAGTTGGAAAATTCAATATTGTTAAGCTGTCAATTCTCTGCAAATTTTTCTATATTTAGAGCAATTTAAAAACAATCTCAGCAGGACTTATTTTTTGAAAATTTCAAATTTTAATCTGAAATGTATATGAAATACAAAGAACATAGAAAATAAATATCATTCTTGAATAAACAAATTTGGACATCTTATATTACATGTCTTCAAGAAATAATACAAAGCTACCATAATCAAGACAGTATGTCACTGACATTAAGGATCAACAGGTAAAGAACCCAGAACTGAACACAGACTTATATAATTATTTGATTTTTGACAAAGGTCTGTAATTATCCAATGGAAAAAAGGAAAGTTTTTTCAAAAAATGGGCCAGAACAATTGAATATTCTTTCGAAAAAAACATTAACCTTGACATCTTTCTCACACCCTATATCAAATTAGTTTAAGATGAGCCATATGTGTGCATAAAAGTTAAAACCATCAGCTTAAAAAACTAAACATGAGAGTATCTTTTTGACTTAAGAAATGAAAAATGTTTTCAGACAGATCACAGAAAGCAGTAACCATTAAAGAAAAACTGATAAATTGGCTATCATCAAATTTAAAACCTCTGCTCATCTAGAATATATTGCCAGTTCTTGCAACTCAATAAAAAGAAAAACTCAAAAAAATGAGCAAAATTTTGAGCAGACACTTCAAAATAAAACATAAAAACAATGGTCAAAAACAGGTTAAAAAATTGCTTAACATCAACTCAGCAGTGGAATTCAAACTGGAACTATAATGAGCTATTACTAAAAGATTTACCCCTTCATAAACAGCTAAAATTTGAAGTTTGATTTTATCAAACAGGCAAGATGTGGAGTGATAAAAAATCCATTTTTTGGTGGTAATATAAAATGGTGCAACTAGCTAGATAAAATTTAAGCAGTTTCTTTGAAAACTAAATAAATACTTACCCCAATCACCCAGCAATTCCAATTCTAGATTTACCAAATAGAAATAAAAATATGTGTCCATAGGTGACTCATACAAAATTGCTCATAACACTTTTATTTACAACTGCCAATGACTGGAAACAAACCAAATGTCTAGCAACAGTAGAATGAAAAACAGCTATTATATATTTATACAATGGACAAATACTACACAATAAAAAGGAATAAAATACTAATACATGCAATAACATGGATAAATCTCAAAAAGTCACTATGATAAGTAAAAGAATCCTTATAGACAAGAATTCATTATAAATAATTCCATTTACTTGTTAGAACACATTAAAAAAATGTATGATGGAAAAATCAAAATGGTGATGACCTCTCAGAGGATAGGGCTGGAAATTAAATGGGAAAGGGTATGAATGAGCTCTCTAAGTTGATTGTAATATTCAATATCAAGATGAGGATTAAACACAGCATTCATCAAAGCTCAGTGAACATATATTTGAGATTTGCACATTTCACTGATATAGAAACCTGCATATATTTAAAAAATCTGTAAACAAATATAGAATTCTAATTAATGGTCTGCATGCTGAAGTATGTAGCAGGAAGTGTATGGATGTCTGCAATTTATTTTAAAATCTATAAAAATAAATTATATCAACGGATGGATACGAAGGTGAATATATGGACACATGTGAGATAAAAAATATGAATGGTAGAATCTAGATGGTAAGGATGTGAATGTTAACTGTAAAATTCTTTACTTTTTTGTATATTTAAAAATTTTAATAATAAAATGTTGAGGAAAAACTGACCAGGACTTTTGCTGACAGCCATATTAGAAAAATTGCTACCAGACTTTCTCTCTTGAGTAGCAACTAGAAAACAGAGAAAAATATATGAAATAAAAATTTTCTGACAGTGGACAACAGACAACTGTGACCCCAGAGAAAAGGGAAACAAATGATAGGAAAGTAACTTCGCTTGCTTTCTGGCTGGAGTCATTTCCAGAATGAAGTCAAGGGTGGTGGATACTAAGCAGTGTACCCTGCACTCTCTGAGTTAAAGAGATGGAAATTCAGCTTGCAATAGCAGAGACAACTGGAACTTATTGGATAGAATAACAGAGAGAAGGGAATAATATAGAAAAAGAAGTTCAGAATATTGGCTATGGTCCTCTTGATTTCACCATTGAATCTAAAGTGCAAAGGCACAGGGTGAAAGTACACAAGACTAGTCAAAGAACCACTAGGAACTGTAAGGTGAAGTTATTTTAGAGCTTACACCCGTGAAACATTTGCAGTCCCACTGACTAAAGTAAAGAAACTCCAGTGACAACTCAGAACATTAGCTAGAAAAGTTCAAACATGATAAAATTCAAACATGATAGAAACCATGGAATAAAGGCTACTCTAAACCTGCTCTACAAAATCTGGATTACAAGTCCCTAAAGAATCAACCAGATATGAAAGTAAATTATATACCTTCCAAAATGAACTTCAATACTCTTTAAAGTGGGATAAAAAAAAATTCAGACCCCAGAAAATCTAACATTTACAATGCCATGATGCAATAAAAAAAAATTAGATGTGTACAGAAATGGAAAACATGGCCCATAACCAGGAAAAAAAATCAACAATGAAAAGAAACTCAACAATGGCAGAGATAATAGAATTAGTAGCTAAGGACTTTCAAAAAACTACTATACCTCAAAAATTTTAAGGAAAAAAGAACTTAATGTGGGGAGAAATAAGATATATAAAGGAATCATATAGAAGTTTTATATTTAAAAATATAACATATCAAATAAAAAAATTGCTGGGTATTTAAGAGCAGGTTACATATTACAGAATAAAAGATCAGTAACCATGAAGACATAGTACATGGAAACACAGAAAGAAAAAGACTGAAGGGGGGAAAAACAGTCTTATTGGCCTGTGGGGCAATATTAAGCCTCCTAATACACATGTAATTGGAGTAATAAAAGGAGAAAAATGTGGACAGAAAATTTTTTTTTAATTCTCACAAATTTTCCATATTTGAGGAAACTTTTAGACCTACACATCCAAGACGTCAACAAAATCCAAGGACAAACAAACAAAAAAAAAAACTGTGCTAAATAAAGCATATTAAATTCCAACTGCTGAGCACCAGTGATAAAGAAAAATCTGAAAAGAAGCCAGAGTAGAGAGACATATTATATACAGAGAACAAACAATTAGAAAAACCCCAGAATCTTTATCAGAAATTAGAGAGACATGGAAATGGGACAACACCATTAAAGTACCAAAGGACAAAATTAAAGTGAAATTAAAATGCTCCACTCCTCTCAAGGGAGAGGAGTGGCCAAGCTGGCAGAGTAGGAAGAATCCGAGCTCACCTCATCCCACAGGTACACCAAAATTACAACTATTTACAGAGCATGTGTTGATGAGAAAGACCAGAAGACTAATGGAAAAGATCTTCTACACTAAAAGATATAAGGAAGGAACCACAACAAGATGGGTAGGAGGGCTGGAGACATGTTATAGTCAAGACCCATACCCCAGGGTGGGCGACCCACAAATTGGAGGATAGTTATAATAATAGAGCTCCTTTCTAAGAAGCAAGGGGTCTGAACCCCACATCAGGCTCCCCAGCCTGGGAATACTACACCAGGAAGATGAGCCCCCAGACAGTTTGGCTTTGAAGGCCAGAAGGGCTTACTTTCAGGAGAGCCAGAGGGCTGTAGGAAATAGAGACTCCGCTCCTAAAGGGTGCACACAAAATCTCACACTCTCTGACACCCAGGGCAGGAGCAGTAATTTGAAAGGAGCCTGGGTCAGACACACTTGTTGATCATGGAGAGCTTCCCAGAGCTTCCCAGAGAGAAGGCAAGTGGAATTCACCTTGGAGACATAAACACTGGTCCCAGTCAGTTTCGGGAGATTGCTCTACTACAAGAAAATGTTGCTGGCAAGCGCTATTTTGGAATCTTCCCTCTAGCTTATTAGCACTGATACCTGGCCTCACCCATAATAAGCTTCTTGGCACCAGTACTGGGACACCCCAGGCCAAGCACCTAGGAGGGATGAGACAATCTCACTCACCAGCAAGCCAGCTGCCTTTAGACCCCTTGAGCACACACCACCCCAGAACCTATCCCTGTCCACCAAAGAGCCAAGGCCTAGCCCCACAGAGCAGGGCACTGGCATTAACACCAAGACCCCCAGAGCCCTGCAGCGAGAAACGCTGGGACCCATCTCTGCTCACCAGGAGCCAGCACTAGTCCTAGGACCAACCTCACACATCAGTGAGCAGGCACCATCCCCAGGACAACCTGGGCCCCAGTCCCACCCACCAGCAGGACAACGTATCAACTCCAGGACACCCAGGGACCTGGGACCTGGCTCTACTTACCAGTGAGCCAGCACTAGCACCAGAACCCCCTAGGCTTCAGCCCTGCTCACCTGTGAACTGACACCAGCTCCACAATCCCTGTGCCCCTCAGCCAGAGACCCCAGACCTTGCTCCCCTCATCAGTGGGCCTTTACTAGCTCCAGGACCTGGTCCCACATACTTGCAGGGGTACACTAACCCTAGGACTACTGGAGCCCCACAACCTGCCATGTCAGGAGGACCCAGACCACCCTTCAGCAGGCCTGCACCAGCCTCAGGACCCCCTGAGCCTTGGTTCCACCCACTAGCAGGCCAATGCCAGCTCTGGGACACCTAGGGACCCCCAGCCAGTCACCTCAGCATCTGACCCCACCCACCAGCATGAAGATACCAGCTTCAGAACACCAAAGACGCCACAGCCAGCCATGTCATGAACCAGCCCCGCCCACCAGCAGGCTGACACTAGATCTGGGACACTTGTCCCTGCAACCAATAGACACTCAAAAATCTTTAACCAAATTCAACATTTATGATAAAAACTGGGTATAAAGGGAATATAACTCAACATAATTAAGGCCATTTATGACAAACCCATATCTAACATCATATTCAACAATGATAAATTGAAAGCCTTTCATCTCAATTCAAGCACAAAACAAAGATGCTCACACCCATCACTTCTATTTAACACAGTATTGAAAGTCCTTGACACAGCAATCAGACAAGAAAAAAAAATAAAAGGTATCCAAATTGGAAAGGAAGAAGTAAAACTGTCACTGTTTGCAGATGACATGATACTATACATAGAAAATTCTAAAGACACCACCAAAAACTACTAGGAATCACCAAAGAATTCAGTAAAGTTACAGGATAAAAAATTTATATACAGAAGTCTGTTGCATTTCTATACACTAACAGTAAATTACCATCAAGCAAATTAAGAAAATAATCCCATTTACAATTGTACCAAAAAGAATAAAATGCCTAAGAATAAGTCTAAGTGAGGAGGAAAAAGACTGTTAAATGGAAAACTGTATGATACTGATGAAAGAAATTGAAGATGACACAAACAGACAGAAAGATATAAGGTGTTCAAGGACTGGGATAATTAGTATTGTTAAAATTACAATACTACTCAAAGCAAACTACAAATTCAACATAATCCCTATCAAAGATACCAATGGCGGACTTCCCTGATGGCACAGTGGTTAAGAACCCACCTGCCAATGCAGGGGACATGGGTTCAAGCCCTGGTCTGGGAAGATCCCTTGTGTCGCAGAGCAACTAAGCCTATGCACCACAACTATTCAGCCTGTTCTCTAGAGCCCATGAGCCACAACTACTGGGCCCACGTGCTACAACTACTGAAGCCCGTGCACCTAGAGCCGTGCTCTGCAACAAGAGAAGACACTATAATGAGAAGCCCATGCACTGCAACAAAGAGTAGCCCCTGCTCACTGAAACTAGAGAAAGCCCATGCACAGCAACGAAGACCCAATGCAGCCAAAAATAAATAAATTTATTTTTAAAAATACCAATGGCATTTTTCACAGAACTAGAACAAATAATTCTAAAATTTGTATGGAAGCACACAAAATTCCAAATAGCCGAAACTATCTTGAGAAAGAAGAACAAAGCTGGAGGTATCATGCTCCCTGATTTCAAAATATATTACAAACCTACAGCTATCAAAACGGTATGGTACTGGCACAAAAACAAACATACAGATGAATGGAACAGAATAAAGAGCCCAGAAATGAACCCAAACTTTCATGGCCAATTAATCTACAACAAAGGAGGCAAAATATACAATAGGGAAAAGAAAGCCTCTTCTATAAATAATGTTGGGAAAACTGTACAATTACATGCAAAAGAATCAAACTGGACTACTCTCTCACACCATGCACAAAAATAAATTCAAAATGAAGTGAAAACTTAAATTTAAGACCTGAAACCATAAAACTTCTAGAAGAAAACCTAGGCAGTAATCTCTTTGAGTTGAATCTTAGTAATATTTATTTTGGATATGTCTCCTCAGGCAACTGAAAGAAAAGCAAAAATAAACAAGTGGGACTACATCAAACTAAAAAGCTCTTGCACAACAAAGGAAAGTGTCAACAAAACAAAAAGCTCACCTACTGATTTGGAGAAGATATTTGCATCTTCTGATACATCTGATAGGAGGTTAATATTAAACATATACAAAGAATGCATACAATTCAACATCAGAAAAACCAACCAACCCATTCAAAAATGAGCAGAGAACCTTAATAGACATTTTCCCAAAGAAGACATATAGATGGCCAACAGGCACATGAAAAGATGTTCAACATCACTAATCATCAGGGAAATGCAAATCAAAACCATCATGAGATGTCACCTCACACCTGTTAGAAGGCTATTAGCAAAAAGACCACAAATAACAAGTGTTTTTGAGGACGTGGAGGAAAGGGAAGTCTAGTGCACTATTGGTGGTAATGTAAATTCGTGCAGCCACTATGGGAAGCAGTATGGAGGTTCTTCAAATAATTGAAAGTGGAACTACCATATGATCCAGCAATTCATCTCTTGGGTATTTATCCCAAGAAAATAAAAACACTAATTAGAAAAGATATATGCACGCTGATGTTCATTGCAGCATTATTTACCATACCCAAGATATGGAAGCAACCTAAGTGCCCATCAGTAGATGAATGGATAAAGTAGATGTGGTGTATATATAAATACAATGGAATATACTCAGCCATAAAAAAGAAGAAAATCTTGTCATTTGTGACTACATGGATGGACCTAGAGGTTATTATGCTAAGTGAGATAAGTCAGAAAGACAAATACCATATGATTTCATTTATATGTGGAAACTAAAAATCAAAACAAATGAACAAATGCAACAAAAGAGAAACAGAGTTATAGATAGAGAGAGCAAACAAATGGTTGCTCGAGGGGAGAGGTTGGAGGGAGGAAAGAAAAATGTAAGGGAGATTAAGAGATACAAACTTCCAGTTGCAAAATAATTGAGACATGGGTATGAAATAGGCAGCATGGAGACTAGAGTCAATAATTATGTATGATGACATATAGTAACTAGACTTATCAAGGTGCTCATTTTGAAATGTATAGAAATATCGAATCACTATGTTGTAAAACAGGAAGTAACAGTGTTGTAGGTCAATTATACCTCAGAAACAAAAAAACAAACTCATAGGAAAGAGGTCAGATTTGTGATGATGAGAGGTGGAGGGTGGAGGTGCAGGGGGGTTGGATGCAGGTGGTCAAAGGGTACAAATTTGCAGTTATAAGGTACATAAGTACTAACTTGTAATGTACAACATAATAAATATAATGAACACTGCTCTATGTTATATATGAGAGTTGTTAAGAGAGTAAATCCTAAGAGTTCTCATCACAAGGAAATTTTTTTCTATTTCTTTAATTTTGTATCTATTTCTATGAGATGACAGGTATTCACTAAACTTATTGTGATATATTTATGATGTATGTAAATCAAATAATTATGATGTATACCTTACACTTAAAATGCTATATCCAATAAAAATACCTTTCAAATTTGAAAGGGAAATAAAGATGGTTTCAGAAAAACAAATAATTAAAGAATTTATCAAAGGTAGATGTTGGATTACAAGAATTTAAAGGAAGTTTTTCAGACTATAAGAAAATGATAGATTAATCCTTTGTCAGTTGCTTCATTTGCAAATATTTTCTCCCATTCTGAGGGTTGTCTTTTGGTGCTGCTTATGGTTTCCTTTGCTGTGCAAAAGCTTTTAAGTTTCATTAGGTCCCATTTGTTTATTTTTGTTTTTATTTCTGTTTCTCCAAGAGGTGGGTCAAAAAGGATCTCTCTGTGATTAATGTCAAAGAGTGTTCTTCCTATGTTTTCCTCTAAGAGTTTTATAGTGTCCGGTCTTTAATTTAGGTGTTTAATCCATTTTGAGTTTATTTTTGTGTATGGAGTGAGGAACTGTTCTAATTTCATTCTTTTACATGTAGCTGTCCAGTTTTCCCAGCACCACTTATTGAAGAGACTGTCTTTTCTCCATTGTATGTTCTTGCCTCCTTTGTCATAAATTAGGTGACCATATGTGCATGGGTTTATCTCTGGGCTTTCTATCCTATTCCACTGATCTATATTTCTGTTTTTGTGCCAGTACCATATTGTCTTGATTACTGTAGCTTTGTAATATAGTCTGAAGTCAGGGAGCTTGATTCCTCCATCTCCGTTTTCTTTCTCAAGACTGCTTTCGCTATTCGGGGTCTTTTGGGTTTCCATACAAATTGTGAATTTTTTTGTTCTAGTTCTGTGAAAAATGCCAGTGGTAGTTTGAAAGGGAGAGCACTGAATCCGTAGATTGCTTTGTGTAGTATAGTCATTTTCACAATGTTGATTCTTCCAATCCAAAAACATGGTATATCTCTCCATCTGTTTGTATCATATTTAATTTCTTTCATCAGTGTCTTACAGTTTTCTGCATACAGGTCTTTTGTCTCCTTAGGTAGGTTTATTCCTAGGTATTTTATTCTTTTTGTTGCAGTAGTAAATGGGAATGTTTCCTTAATTTCTTTAATCTCCAAAATATACAAACAGCTCATGCAGCTCAATATCAAAAAACAAACAACCCAATCCAAAAATGGGCAGAAGACCTAAATAGACATTTCTCCAAAGAAGATATACAGATTGCCAACACACACATGAAAGGATGCTCAACATCACTAATCATTAGAGAAATGCAAATCAAAACTACAATGAGGTATCACCTCACACCAGTCAGAATGGGCATCATCAAAAAATCTACAAACAATAAATGCTGGAGAGGGTGTGGAGAAAAGGGAACCCTCTTGCACTGTTGTTGGTCATGTAAATTGATAAAACCACTATGGAGAACAGTATGGAGGTTTCTTAAAAAACTAAAAATAGAACTACCATATGACCCAGCAATCCCACTACTGGCATATATCCTGAGAAAACCATAATTTAAAAAGAGTTATGTACCACAATGTTCATTACAGCACTATTTACAATAACCAGGACATGGAAACAACCTAAGTGTCCATTGACAGATGAATGGATAAAGAAGACGTGGCACATATATACAATGGAATATTACTCAGCCATAAATGGAAATGAAATTGAGTTATTTGTAGTGAGGTGGATGGACCTAGAGTCTGTCATACAGAGTGAAGTAAGTCAGAAAGGGAAAAACAAATACCATATGCTAACACATATATATATGGAATGTAAAAAAAAAAAGGGGGATTGTCATGAACCTAGGGGCAGGACATGAATAAAGATGCAGGCGTAGAGAATGGACTTGAGGATATGGGTGGGGGAAGCGTAAGCTGGGATGAAGTGACATACATACACTACCAAATGTAAAATAGATAGCTAGTGGGAAGCAACTTCACAGCACAGGGAGATCAGCCCGGTGCTTGTGACCACCTAGAGGGCTGGGATAGGGAGGGTGGAGGGAGATGCAAGAGGGAGGGGATATGGGGATATATGTATACGTATAGCTGATTCACTTTGTTACACTGCAGAAACGAACGCAACATTGTAAAGCAATTATACTCTAATAAAGATGTTAAATAAAAAAAAAAGAAAATGATAGGAATCTGGTTTCACAACTGACATGTAGACAACTTGGAAGTTGTCACATTCATCCTTACAAGAAGAAAAAGATGAAACTGAAAATCAACTTTACTCTGACTCATCAAAGAATGAGACTTGAAAGTGTAAATCACTACTCTTAAGTTTGAAGAGACAGGTGAATACAGAGTATTATATGAGTTTGCCTGAAACAGAAGCATCTAGAGCAATAAAGTGAAGTAGGGAGCAGTTAAGTGAAAATTTTGATGAATTACTGGAGGCTGAGTGTGGACTAGCATGAGAGAGAAAAAGTCCTGGGGACCGCAGTTTTAGGGAATCTCTCAACTTTCATGGGTTTTACCTCCAAGTACCCCACCAAGCTGTCACAGTAAAGATCTGAGAAAGAACTCCTTGAGGCAATGGCAGGGAGAGGTAAAGCAAATTCAGACATGAAGGATCCAGCTACATTAGGAGATTCAAGATTTTCTCGACTGTGGGTACATGCATATTTATTACATTTCATAACTTAAATATGTGCTATACATACTTTTATGTGGGAACATTTGTTGAATGTATGCAATATAAATTCTGTCTTCAAGAATTCCTCACCTTCCATTTGGGGAAACGGACTCTCAGTAAAATATTTTACATGGAACAGAGAGAGAGGTTTCCCAACAGCTGTTATGAAGAATAACAATCTTTAAAATATAAACACACTAACATAGTTGTGTTGTTGTAAATCATCTCATAATTTTAGTTATACTTTTGGGAAGGAAGGCTGCCTATGAATTGTTATATCATTTTTGTTGACCTAAAACAAATAGATTGCCAGATAGTTCTCCAGCAAAAATGGGTTTATTTGAGATCAGCAGAGAATTACATTTCAGAGTCTGCAACCATGACAAGCCACATGCAAGTACCCAAACAGCAAAGTGGGTAGAATGCTTTTACAGAGAGGAAAAAGAAGTTGGGAGGGATATAATAAACAAAGATTCCATGGCTTTTCTTTGGCTGAGTTCTTTCCCAGAGAGGAGTCATTCTCCCTGTTGGGCTCTGCAATCTTTGCAGGATGTGAGAGCTCCCCCTTCTGGCTTCCCAACTCTATGTAGTTGAGGTTTCTCGCTCTCTCTTTTTTTTTTTTTTTTTTTACAGTTTTCTTCTTTATTTGAAGGTTTTGCAGTAACTGATTTTTACCTTATTTATCCAATCACATTTCCTAATTATACAACAGAAATCTTCTTTGAGTTGAGTAAATCTCCATAATGCTCTCCATATCTACCAAGTTCATTTCAGCTGTGTCCATGCTCTTATTTTTGGCATCTAAATGTCCTCTTATTTCTCCTCTGCCAATAAAAATATATCATTTCTTAAGATTTATTTCAATCCCCACTTCCATGATGCAGCATCTTCCATCTGCAGACAAACTAATTTTTCTTCCTCTGAATTTCTATGGAATTTACACGTTACCATACTCTGAAATTTGTTTGGTCGCACCTTTTTTCTTACATAATTCCTTTATGGATAATTATTTACAAACCTAAATCAAAACTTCCCTAGGATTTCCAAATCTTTTTATTGTATATACCTCATAGTGGACAGCACAGATGAGTATATGAAAAAGAGGAAGAAACTATGCTTCTGAAAACATGCTTCTGAAAATCTGTACAGTAGATCATGTTATTGTCCTCAATTATTCACTCTTATTTCTTTGTTAACAGATTATACTCTCCAGCCCCCATTAACTTCAGTCATTGCTTTTGCACAATCATTTTGCTCTAGCCAATGGAATGCGAGTAAATGGGATGTTTGCCACATTTTAAAGGAACTGCAAGTTCTCGCCTGCCCTTTTGTTCCTGTGCCCTGTGCTATGAGGAAGGAGGACACGTCCCAGAAAGCTCTGTCCTTTGAGGTAGCAAACTGTGAATACATATTGTGCAGACCTAATGTGAAACTGCATCTCAAAGCAAAGTCATAGGAGACAAAAGTGGCAGAAAGAAATAACTAGGTCACCAGAAATTTTAGTTTGTTTACTTTGTATCATGTCCTAACAATATCTAATAGACTCAAATCCAGCATTTTGTATATGACAGTACTTGAAGAAAACATATAACATTTAAATCACAATTCTTCATCTATGTATGGGATAGACCACACTCCACACTAACATAGACACTAAGAAATTGTCATGAAAAGCATCAAATAAGATTTTTTTAAATATAGTGAATCTCTTGGTTTAGTTTCTGAAATAATAATTTAGTTTTGAAATACATAAAATACTTAGGGCATAACATGCAATGAAATAAATGTTTAATATGTTTAAAAATAAAATATAAATTATAGAACACTATATAACACTTTTATTATTTAGATGGTATTGAGAACCCAATAATATTTTGTAAATTTGACTTAAATTTCTGTTTGAGAGATCAAGGAAACTTGAAATGATGAATTCAAACCCAATTCTCAATTATGTACCTTATTCATTTTTACCATTGACCCCAACTCTTCTATAGTAAAAACTTGAAATAGCCATATTAAATTGAGAGGCAATCTTGGCCATTATTAATGACACATCTTTGATCACCTCCCCGATAGTCTGCTTGGAGTTTCCTATAGAAGAATGCCCCCAATAATATAAATAACTATTAGGAGAATTAGAAATTTAATCATGTGTTTTTCAATATAGTTAGCATTTTCATATATACTTTAACAGCATGTGGCTAATAGAACACTGTGATAAAGAAAATGATAAGATTTACTCAATTCTATGATACCTATAGAAAAAAGTAGTATTATAGTAATAAATGAGAAATCTATATTCAAAGATCAAATCCATTTCTTAATGCCAATTTTTTTAAGGTATGGTGATGAGCACAATGATATAATTTATTATTAACTTCCAGGACAGCCTCCTTTTTTCAATATTTAGATTTGTTAATTACTCATTAAACATGATTTGCAGTTTGTCAGCTGAGATTACACCAACGTCTTTGGTGCTATTTATTCAAGAAATGACCTATTACACATTTTTGTAAATAAGCAGTTGATCCTTGTGATTTTTTATCTTAAGCAGCTTAAAAATCTAAGGCTAAGAAGAAAGCATTATTAAAGCAATTTTTTCCTAGGAAAATAAGGATATCACAAATTTTTAACAAAAGAGAGGGTGTGCCACATTTCTTTTTTAATTATGAGGTTGGAACTGTAACAATTTATAAATAATATAATATCAATTTACAAATTTATGTAGCATTTTAAAATTTCCTAGGAAATAGCTGATGTAGCTATCCCTATTTGTTCTTGTCAACAAGGAATACATAACCTGCTGAGAATATAGTAAGTAGAGATGTTACACTATACTGTAGAAAGAGTGAGAGATAAATATTCCCTCTATTGCTATAGATACAATTTAATTGTCCTCCTAAATCAATTCTTAATTTGAATCTCTTAGAATTTCTTAAAGTTTTAGTGATCTTAATCATTCATTAAGACTGCTATATAACCTTTTAGTTCACTTTACCTGTATCATTTAATTCACTTGACATGACAACCAAATGAAATAAGATTTAATGTTCCTATATACTTCATATATATGAAGTATGCCAAAGATTCTTTGCTTGACCAAACTTTAGTCAGGCTCGTGAATCTTCTCCTAGGCACAACTGTTCACTTTCTTTTAAAATCTAGTTTTAGCAATAACCCTGCTAATTCAGTTTAACCAGAACTCCTCACCCTCTGTATCTGATCACTCTCAATATCTGATCATGTTCCTCATCTTCCACCATTCCCCAGGGTAATGTCTACTCACCCTGGTCTGTCCTAGGCAAGAATCCTGTTAGTTCAGTTTAGCCAGAACCCCTTTTACCTCTGAGGTTTCCTCTTAATAATTTTGTATCCACTGACCTCCACCCCCAACCTTGTTCCTTGGCTATAAGTTCCCACTTGTTCATGCTGTATTAGGAGTTGAGCCCAATCTCTCTCCTCCACTGTAAAATCCCATTGCAGTTGTCCCTACACTATTGCAAAAGTCCTGAATAAAATCTGCCTTGCCATCTTTAACAGGTGTCATTGGAAAGTATTTTTCTTTAACAAGTATATGACATATATATAATAGTTGATGTAATATCTATTATAAATTATCCCATGTTAAGAATTAAAAATATCATCTTGCCCATTCTGAACGTGAATAGATCTAAATATGTCATCAATTCAATGACAATTATCAATTAAGCACTTTCATAATGAGGCACTGTACTAAGCATATATTACTGAGGATATATCAAATAATGAAACTAATAAAAAGCTCTTTGAAGAAATATTCCAGTAGTATGTTTTTTTTGACCACTGGTAGTTCTTTATAAAAATATAAATTAAAGTCCCATACTATAACGAGTTGTCTTTATTTTGGTTTTAGAATCAGAATACAGGTGATTGAAAGGTGCACTAAAGGTTCAGAAACATTATGATTAATTCTAAAACTCAGAGATGCCAATTCAGAAAATTAAAGAAAGACTCTAGATATCTACGTTTTTAACAACACTGTGGTGATTCTAATACAGGTTATCAATGTAATATACTTTGTCCATGAGACTAACTTAGCACAACAAAGATTTCTGTAAACTCTGAGAAGTACTTGGTATTTTCCTGCTTTCACTTTTCCTATCTTCTTTGTCCTTGCTATTACTATATCTTAATAAGGCCACAGAATTCTAAGAATTTGGAATTGAAAACCTGGAACAAATTTTTGAAATTTAGAGTTTTATTTTATTAGCAGAAAGTTAGAAGTAATGCAGAATTATTATGACCATAAACTTCGGTACAACACTTCAGTCAAATTCTAGATAGTGAGCTGGGGGCACAGAAACATTATTTCTTTTTTCAGTGCATTCTGGCTAAGGACTGTGACTTAGATATTCACCATAAAAATCAACATCTATGGTGAATCTGCTGCCATAAAACTTCCATGGAATGTTAGCGATGATGATCATCCTACTTCAATCTCTTACTTTAAAGTTAAAAAATATTAAATGTAGAGATTTTTAATCATTCAAAGAGGCATAGCTCTAATCTTATATAATAATTTTAACCTACAATTTACACAGGAAAATATTTTCAATTTGGAAATAACTTTTGACTTCCCCAAATCAATTAGATTTTCTCAGTTATCATAAGGATTCTAAATACATTTACTGGAAATGCTACTAATTACTCTACCAGTTAGCTTTAGTTTCATAATAAACCACTCTAAAAGTTAGTGGCTTTAAACATCAAATGTTTAGTTATTAGCTTATCATGCTGCGGGTTAGCAATTTGTCCTGGGCTCAGTAGATCATTGTACTGCCGGTCTGTTCCAGGCTCAGAAGTTCTCACCTTGGCTCACTCTTGTTCCTGCAGTCAGTTTCTAGTTTAGGGGAGAACAGGTTGATTGCCCCTGAGGGCACATCTGTTCTCTGTGTGGCCTCCTGTCTCTCAGCAGGCTAACTTGGGCTTGCTCATTCACACTTGCTCACAGGATTCTCAAGGACAGAAAGAGAGCAGACCTCAAAGCATTGTTCTTTTCAAGGCTCTGCTTACATCATGTTTGTCAATGTCCCACTGCCCAAAACAAGTTTCATGGTCAAATTCAAGGAGTGAGAAAATAGATTCACTTCTTGATGAGGGGTTCAAGATTACAAGGGTGAAAATGCAGGTTTTGTGGCCATTTTCATAAGCTACTGTAACTAGATTAACTCAGTTACTTATATTGCTGTTTACATGTTCAAGTATAGAATCGAAAGTCTTTCCAGCAACTTGAATTCAGTATTGTGGATAAACTATAATCTTTGCAGATGCTCCCTGGATTGATTTTTCCCCTTCTGATAGTCTTAGTCGTTTTATTGGAATATTTAGTTCCTTAACATTTAATTTAATTACTTCTATATTTATATTTATATCTACCAACCATTTGCTCTTTGGCCAACCAGTTTTATGTTATCTTACTCTTTTTTTAAACGTAATTTTAGTTTGATTGGATATTTTTATAATTCATTTTTTCCTTTATTCATTTAGAAATTTTATCAAATTTTGTCTCAGCAAAAAACAAGGTTTTAAATTTTGATAATATTTTAGCGAAAGAATTTATTTTATTTTGTACTAGTTCAAGGGAACCAGGAAGGAACAATTATAGGAATGTATTATAGGAACTATACCTATGGCTAAAGGGCAAGAGAGGAAATGGAGTTAGTACAGCCTCGAGCCACTGAATAAGGGCTCTTCAACATGCAGCCTTAGTGGGATATAATAGCAGCCAGAAAGATTGGATCAGGGGAATATATCCAACTTTTATTCTCCTAACTTTAGATTTCATGCCAGTGCTTTCTATTAGCCAAAGCTAATAAAGAGATCAAAGGGCAAGAATGTTCATGTAATGTCAGCCTCCTGGGATAGAGAACAAGACAAAGAAATATAGAGAACTGATCTATCTAGAATATGACAAGCAAAATAAACAGCACAGAACTCATAAACACATTTACCATTGTTTTACTGGTTAAACATAAATCTTGGTTTATTTGGTCTAATGCTAACCACAACTGTACTTCTTCCCAGACAAAGCAAGAACCTTCAGACACTTTAACTCTGTTCCCTCTTTCTAATTTCCATATACTCTTCTCATGCATTTTAATTCTGTGTACTTATACTTTATAACTCTTCATTATAATTACTGTTTTGAGAAAGGCAACATTTATTTCTTCACCAATATTTGTGTTTATGTGTGATTGCTCTATTTCTTTTAATTGAATATATTTGACATGTAACATTGTGTAAGTTTAAAGTGTATAACGTGTTACTTTGATACATTTATATATTGTAATATGTTTACTTTTGTGGTGATATTTATCACATTATGTAATCATAGTACAATACATTGTCTATATCCATTTACTGTGCATTAGATCTCTACAGCTTATTTGCTATTCATTACAAGTTTGTAACCTTAAACACTATCACTCTTATCACCCCCCCATGTCCTGGTAACCACTATTCACCAATATATTTACCCTTATTTCTTCCTGTATCTTCCAGCTTCTATACCTTTACTGTTTAAAGAGCAATATTTGGTGTTTCCTTTAATTCAGATCTATTATGGTAAATTATCTCAAGTTTCATGTATCTGTAAATGCCTTTTTTCCTATTCATTCTAAAGGCTTTTTTTCTAGCTTTAAAATCCTAGGTTGACAGGTTTTTTTTATTTTAACACTTAATAATTTGTCTTCTAGCTTTTATCACTGTTGTTGAGAAAACAGACAAATTCTTTTGTTGTTCCATTTTTCTCTAGTGGCTTAAGATTTTGTTTTTGCTTTTCTGTGAGTTTTACTGTTTTGTTACCATATAGATTAATTTTCTTTTATCCTATTTTATAATCATAGGTTTTCTTTAATATATGGTTTATTGTCTTCATCAGTTTTGAAAATGTTCAGTAATTTCCTCTTCAAAATTATTTCTAGTACATTTTCCCCCTTCTCTTTCTGAGACTCCATAAACATACCCAGTCATAGTCACAGGTTCTGACCATACTCAAGGGAAAAGGGATCATACAAAGTATGTACACCAGGATGGGAATCTTGAAGGACATCTCACAATTCTGATGACCATAGAGAGCAATATTCCTGATAGGTCTGGGAACACCACTGCCCTCCATCCTGTGGTTTAAATAAGCAACTATTATGTTAAATACTAATGTCTTAACATCTGTACTCAGGAAGAATGTATTCTTTCTGAAGAAAAAATACATGTTCTAATGGTAAAATTCCATTTTTAAGAGAACTGCTGCTATTAAATTAGAGTCAAGGTGGAATAAATTGATACAGTTTTAGGTGAAATCAAATATATACTTAGAAATAAAAGAAACTATTTTGAGTAACAAGGGATAATGCTTCATCCATGTCATAAAATAAATTGTACTTTCAGAACTGTTAAAATGTTATGCTTATAAAATTATTGTCTACTCACTCTATGGATGACACCGATCATTAATTTCTCTTGTTTTCCTTCCTGATGATATTTGAGTATGTATTTTTTCCTACTCAGTGTTGAAAAAGTATATCAGGGAAAAAGGAAGAGTAGAGGAGGTATTAAAATATGGTGATGATAGCTTGCAGAAGAACATTCTTTCAAGGAAAAACACAAATTACAGAAAAGAATCAAATGAGGCAAATATTTATTGATTGCCTAATATTTGTCATAGTGTTTTTTGTTGCTTACCTTTGTAACCCACACAACTGTGGCTATAAAATGGCTAACCAATAATACTAAGAGTTCATGTAATATCATTAAATATTGTTCTTTGTCACCATTCATCACAGCATTCAAGATTGATCTCTGACGGAATCAAATTGCTTCTCTTTCTAACAAATAGAGTAAAACTATAGTTCCATCCTACAAGCTTTACTCATTAAAACTAAAAGGTAGTGATTAATCTACCTGATCTTGCATGTATAAGCCAACTCAATCCATTCATTAGTTCCTGCTTCACAACAAATAAATGAATGTCTCTGAAACTCTGGTGCTATTTACAGCTGTCTTTCCCCTTCTCAAATGCTCCTTAGTTTTTCCTTTTGGTTTTGACCCACTTCTAATTCAACCCAATTTTACCTATCATCAACCAACCCTCATTTATTGCTTTATTTCCCTGATTTTTGTCCTCCCTTTCCTGTTGGATTTGCATACTAATTACGGTTTCCCAGACTTGATTTTTGGTATTCCTCAAAGCTTTTGGTTCAGAGATTTTCTCTTTTCATCCCTGGTTGCCACAGATAGGCACTCCCACCCAAACTTTATCCTTTAGGAATTCAAAAAATTGTCACAATCTAACTTACTCGGTCATCAACTACTACCACACCTCTTCCCCTCCTCATCCTATGAAGAGAGATACAGACTGTAGGCAGAGATAAGTCAAAGAGAGAAAGAAAGCTGAGCAAAATTAAGTCAAGCTATTCACAAGCCATAAATAACTGTCAAAAGCATTATATATACACCATAGGGGGCTAGGTAAGAACTAAATGAAAAAAAATGCAAGCAAATTATTTAGCACAGTGCCTAGCACATGATAAGTATTCTATAAATATTAATTTTAGCTTTAACTTTCTGTGGAATAATGCATTGCTCTAGGGAAGAATTCACACTCATTTTCTCGGTCTGTGCTGAGATGGTTCCCTGACTAGGTATATTATAGAAACTCTAAAAGTTGACATAAAGCAATAAATATACTTGGAGAGTCATCCAGGAAAATCTGTTTTAATAACTTTTAGTTCCTTTTGGTTATTAAGATAACCTTAAATGAAACAGAACCACAGTGATTATACAGCAAAAATGGCAATCCATCAGTATGAATATACTTAGTAGATATATATTATATATATGTAAATACACATATATAATATTAACTTTCTCTTTTTTCTTGGTCTATCTATGTGTTTTTGTCTACCTAATAAAATGCTTCACACATTATATTATGCTGATATTCCTCTTGATTTTTAAACTATTGAGAATTCCCTTGGACACTGTCACGTTGCATAGTGATTGAACTTTTAATAGACATTTAATTTGTGGTTCTAATAATAAGCCTAGATGTAAAATATCATGTGTATGAAGACTTACAAGGTACAAAATAGGTATGCCATTCAGATTTTATAATAAGCTCTCCTGAGGATAAGGAAGTTCAGAAAAATTTTAATATTCTTATTTTTTTCTTTAAGATCTACTTTTATTTCAAAGTGGGTAAAGCAGTTTTTCTTTCCACTTTATTACAGTTCATGGAATAGAGTAACAGACTAACGTAGAAAGGGAACGGGATCTGGTTGACTGTATACATATGAGTTGACTCTTCAATTGTAGAGGCATTAAATATAAGTACACATTTTTATTTTTCTGTCTCACAAATTTAACATCTCATTTCAAATCACTTCACCCATTTCAGATTGTGAACTTTGATCCATAATTACCAAACGGATCTACTATATGAACATAAAAAGTTGTAAATACCAATTCATGCATGAATATTGTGTCACTTAACAGAAAGCAATCTATGTAACAGATTAATTTCAGAGTATAGAACTGGAAAAATATTAACATATTTCTTGATTTGTATAGAATAACAAGAAGAGAAGGATCATCTTTTATTATTCTGTCATCAGTTCTTTGATGACAAATGGATTACTGATGGAAACTTCTTGACAATACTTAGACATTTTGCTGTTTTGTTGTCTTTCTGTGGTAAGATAAACATTTTTTCTAAGAACTATTTCCCCAAAATTTAAAAAAAAATTATTGTAACTTATAGCATATTTTGGTGGAAATATTGAAATCTGAGGGCAAAAATGCCTGGGTTCTTGTCCTGTCTCTTTATGAGCTTCAGTTTTTTCATTTGTAAAATTATGTAATTATTTTTTAATTTACTAATTAAGCTCACAAGCATTGTTTAGGAATCAAATGAAATAATGTACATAAATTTACTTTTTATACAGCAAAGCTCTCTAATAAAATTAGCTATTACTATATATCAATATTATAAAAATTACATTTCACTTTTTAAAACATGCTAATGAACCTAAATTCAATGTAGTCATAAAAAGCATTATAATTAATAATTAATTTATGTTTGTTGAAGGAATCTAATACATGTTCAGTATCTATTATTTCTTAGGCCTTTTTAGTTTATCTCTAAATCAATCTTTAGAAAGTTTATTTGGCAAAATATTTTATTCTGTTTTGAGATGAAAGAAACTGAGACTCAGATGAATAAACAGTTTGTCCAAGGAGCACAACTAATAAGATACAGATCTCAGATTTGAAATCCTGTCTCTGATTCTGAAGTGAAAACTCCTGAGACACCCACTTCTGTCTTACTAATTGATTAATCAGAATGGAATAAACATGTCATATACAGCCTACTGAAGATAAATGTTATGACTTTGAAATTCAGCCATGAATCAGGCTTCATTCACATTTTATGAAAGTCCATTTGCATGCATTCTGTATATACAAAGAATCATCTCTTTGTAAAATATGCCATCTTCAATGTGGAATCACAATTTTATAGGAATGGTACTGTTTCCTTAAACATAAACTCATAATGCATAAGTTAACTGGGGGAAAGGCTACCTCGGGTCGAAGGATCCCAAGTACCTTGAGCTAATTAATATTTAAGTACTTGATCCATTAAGTGGCACTTATAGGCACAACTTACTGGTTGCAAGAAAAAAAAAAGAGGAAAAGGATGGTAAAGGAGGAAAGCAAGAGATGTTATGAATACCTACCATTCTCAAAGTTGTTTTCAACTCAACTTTTAGAAGATGTATATATAATAACATAGGCCATTTTGATTTTTCTAATGAGCTCAATCAAATATAAGAATGCTGGGGAGGGGGTTATTTTGCTCTTTTTTTTTTTTTTTGTCAAATCAAGCAGTGTATAAAAATACATGCTAAAACTTGACCCCTTACCCAAACCTCTATCTATGCCTCCCACAACTCAATCTCATTCTACCCTTCAGTCAAACCTCATTTCTCCATCCTTCAGCTTCTACTTACATGATAGATCAGGGTAGACAGTGGCCAGGTTTGTGGACGAGTTAAGAGATGGTTAAATGTAGGGCATACCTTGAGGAAATAATGAAACAGGATCGAATGGGATACAAGACTTAGGAGAGGATTATGGTAAACATTAGGTAGGAGATGTGGCTAATGATTTTACAAGAACCACAGATGAAATAAAGGTGTTGTTGAGCAAACTTCATGAAAATAAAAACCATTTTCTTCAAAGGAGTCAAAATGACCTGGTGCTTACATTAAAGCAAGCATGTCAAGAATGATTCAAAAGTCCTTATATAAAGCAGTAATACTCTTCCTCATTTTTAGCTAACAGTTTCAGGCTCACTTAAAACTTAATGAGTTTCCTACTGTACAAAGCATTTTCACATTTAATTACTAAAATCCTCATAATGGCCCTAGTAAGTTATTATTAATAACCCCACTTTGCAGATGAGGAGGTAACATCAGTTGTTTAATGTAATTCATTTAAAAAAGTGACTGGGACTTCCCTGGTGATGCGGTGGTTAAGAATCCGCCTGCCAATGCAGGGGACCTGAGTTTGAGCCCTGGTCTGGGAAGATCCCACATGCCACAGAGCAACTAAGGCTGTGCACCACAACTACTGAGCCTGCATTTTAGAGCCCGCAAACCACAACTACTGAGCCCATGTGTCACAACTACTGAAGCCCGCGTGCCTAAAGCCCGTGCTCTGCAGCAAGAGAAGCCACCACAGTGAGAAGCCCGCACATTGTAATGAAGCGTAGCCCCTGCTCTCCAAAACTAGAGAAAAGCCCGCACGCAGCAATGAAGACCCACTGCAGCCAAAAATAAATAAATAAATTTATAAAATAAATAAATAAATACATAAATAAAAGAAATAAAAAGTGACTGAACCAAGACTACTTACTAAAATTCAATATTCCTTTAAATATCCTCAGCTGTGAGGACATTTCCTGTTATTGAAGTGCCCCTACTAATTTTGATGGAATTTCCATTTGCTAGACCTAACATAGAATCTGGATAATTTCTGCCGTTCTTTTACTCTATCTCACCAGCAGGATTACCCAATAACATTAGTTTTCCAGTGCCTTGCATACATGTTGCTGGGACAAATCATAAAATCATGTAAGAGCATTCACTCAAACTCAATTCTATTAACTTCATACTCAAATTCCAAGATCCAGTCTAGTAATGCTTTAATCACCTGGCTGTGGATTACCCAAATTGAAGATTTTCTGTTACACAGTTACATCTCTGGCTAGCTTCAATAGTAGTTTCTTCTCTTGGTGGGTTGAGTGTTCAGTGTTAAAAATATCATTGTGTTGTTAATACCATTATTTATCGATGGACCTTTCTTTTATTCAAGGTAACCCGGAGCAAGTTCTACAGCAAACATGTAGGTCAACTGAAAACAAATCATGTTAGAGACATGATTTATGGAAAGGAACTACAATAGCATTAATTCATAGAAACTTAGGGCTGCAACGGGTGTTGGGGGTTATGTATTCTTAAACCAAAATCCTTTCCATGATCTCCCTGACAAGGGACCATTATAGGTTTTCTCTTTGAAGGATATCTTTTTTATTCCACAGTAGGATGAGGCTATTTCAAAAAGTAACAATCGGGCCTCCCTGGTGGCGCAAGTGGTTGAGAGTCCGCCTGCCGATGCAGGGGATACGGGTTCGTGCCCCGGTCTGGGAGGATCCCATATGCCGCGGAGCGGCTGGGCCCGTGAGCCATGGCCGCTGGGCCTGCGCATCCGGAGCCTGTGCTCCGCAACGGGAGAGGCCACAACAGTGAGAGGCCCACATACCGCAAAAAAAAAAAAAAAAAAAAAAAAAAAAAAAAAAAAAAAAAAAAAGTAACAATCTATTAACTATGCTAGAAAGCTTGACTTCTGAAAGATACAATCCAGCTCTCTAAATTCTATGCCAGTCCTGGTAGAACTGTGGCAAATATGGCTTTGTAGGTTTCTGTGAAAAGCCTTTATTGAAGAGACTAAGACCTTACTCACAATGACTCTGAATTCTCTCAACATGAATACATGTTTCTGAATTGATCTTCAGTCAGTCATGTACCCTAGTCTCTTCTGCCTTAAAAAAAACCACACAACCTTCCCACAGTGCACATCAGCATAATGTATTTCACATATCATATTATGCATTGTAAGAAACGTACACTTCAAAACAGACTTCTAAATATATGGGAACTAAATAAGCTTATTCTCATAAAGTTTCTGTTCCTTTTAGCTTTACAAAATTAATATATATGATATATACATTCAAATATGGATTGGAAGGTAATACAAAAATTGTGAAATTGTATAATGTATTGCACTTTTGATTTTCTTGTTTTATTATATAATAAAACTTATAGAGACTTCTCTGGCATTCTAGTGGATAAGACTCTGTGCTTACAATGCAGGGGGCGCAGGTTTGATCCCTGGTTGGGGAGCTAAGATCCCACATGCCTTGCAGCATGGACAAAATATATATATATATATATATTGCATAAATATAGATCTTGTGTGTATATACCAAACTGAATCAAAAATCAGAAGTATGCAAAAATTATAAAAAACATATTTTACAGCAGAAAATACAAAACAAAATCTACAAATAATAAAAATGTGTGGGGAAAAGGGAACCCTCTTGCACTGTTGGTGGGAATGTAAATGGATACAACCACTGTGGAGAACAGTATGAAGGTTCCTTAAAAAACTAAAAATATAATTACCATATGACCCAGTAATCCCACTACTGGGCATATACCCTGAGAAAACCATAATTCAAAAGGACACATATACACCAACGTTCATTGCAGCACTATTTACAATAGCCAGGACATGGAAACAACCTAAATGTCCAATGACAGGTGAATGGATAAAGAAGATGTGGTACATATATACAGTGGAATATTACTCGGCCATTAAAAGGAATGAAATTGGGTCATTTGTAAAGACGTGGATGGACCTAGAGTCTGTCATACAGAGTGAAGTAAGTCAGAAAGAGAAAAACAAATACCATATGCTAATGTATATATGTGGAACCTAGAAAAATGGTACAGATAAACCTATTTGCAGGGCAGGAATAGAGATGTAGATGTAGAGAACGGACATGTGGACACACGGTGGGATGGGGGGGTGGAATGAATTGGGAGATTAGGATTGACACATATACACTACCATGCATAAAACAGATAGCTAGCGGGAACATGCTATAAAGCACAGGAAGCTAAGCTCGGTGTTCTGTGATGACCTAGATGGGTGGGATGGGGTGGTGGGAGGGAGGTCCAAGAGGGAGGGGATATAGGTATACGTATACCTGATTCACTTCATTGTACAGCAGAAACTAACACAACATTGTAAAGCAATTATACTCCAATTAATAAAAAATTAACATATATGTTGTATACATTCAAATATGGATTGGAAGGTAATATGAAAATTGTGAAACTATATAATGTATTGCACTTTTGATATTCTTGTTTTATTATATCATAAAAATTGTAAGAAATATTTTACAGCAGAAAATACAATTGAAATTCAGCCACATTGTCCTCTGATATGCAGATAAGATCATGTCATATACATAAACTGGTGGACCTGAGGTAGGGGATAGATGGGCCCCTGAGCTGGACAGCTGGTATCTGTCAAGCAGAGCAAAACCGAAACATTTTTTCCCCTAGACACTCCAAGGACAAAGTTAATGGCAGGAGCTGAGCTCTGCTGGAGTAAAGACATTAGATGACCACTCCTGAGGTCAAGGAAACCTCCCCCACTGCACATGCACAGGAAGGCTCCTTGGGAGTCAAAAAGGGAGGCAGTGGGCTTCCCTGGTGGTGCAGTGGTTGAGAGTCCGCCTGCCGATGCAGGGGACATGGGTTCGTGCCCCGGTCCGGGAAGATCCCACATGCCGCGGAGCGGCTGGGCCCGTGGGCCATGGCCGCTGAGCCTGCGCGTCCGGAGCCTGTGCTCCGCAACGGGAGAGGCCACAACAGTGAGAGGCCCGCATACCGCAAGAAAAAAAAAAAAAAAAAAGGGAGGCAGTACCACCCCATAATAAACGTGGACATACCCACACAGGCCTCTGTGCTGGAGTCCATCTTAGTAAAAATTTACACACAGTTGTTGGGGAGGGTGCTAGGGCAGGTCAGATGTGTAAGAGAAACAAGATAATTGGCTAAAGGTAAACAAAGACCTGGAAGAACTGTCCTATATAAGTGACAAATCACCTCTTTACTGCACTCCTCATTCAGGAAGCCTATGCTCCTCTCCAGGTATGTATTTCTGCCTTGCTTCTCACTTAAATAAATAAACTGTTTCTCTGTGTGCTCTCCCATACGTTGTGCTGTGTCTGTAATAATAAGCTTTGTACCTGTTTTTGCCTCCTTGAGAAATTCATTTTTCAAAAGGGGCAAGAGCCAGGGGAACTTTGCTTCTAGCCTGTCACCCCTGGTGGACTAGTGGCTAGGTTCAATTCCTCGGCAGCGAAATAAGGTCCTGCTTCAAGACTGCTGTCCCTCCAAGAACAGACCAGCCAGTGCAGAGCCTTTTGATAGGCATATGGAAAGGCACGGTCGAGTCACAACATTCTCAGCATTAAAAAGTAAGTTTGTTTCTAAGAAGAGCAGAGCTTTGCCTCTCACATTTGCTTCAATTTCAACCTCTCGGGAACTAATGTGTTTCCTAGAGTGAGAGAGAGGCCTGTGAATAATAACTTAAAAGAATATATTTTCAGATAAAAATGTTGTAAAGTACCCAGGCATAAAATAATACTATTTTTTCAATAAAATAAAACAAAAACAAGAAAGCTGCTGTTTCTTCACACATTGCCATATTTAGGAGACACTCTGAGGACTATAATTCATCAGCAGCATCTACAGAAGCTGTTGTGTCCCATGGGAGCTGACAAATCAGTTTCAGAGACTTACAAGGATCACTCCTAAAGCATGCTCAGAAATATTGGAGGAAATTTTATAGTGTGCCACACTGCTAAGGTCCTAATGCAACATGTGGGGATCAGACCCAGAGAAATATGAGTTACTTATATTTCCAAAATTCAATTTTCGGCAAATTTTCGCACTAAAGGCTGGTGCAGCCTTTGTTACATATAAACATTTCAAAGAGCAAAGCCCTTATAACTTTCTCTTTCCAAAAGACAGATATTTTCTTAAGAGAATATTTTTTTCAGATGGGAAGATTGTAAGATGAGTTTTGCAAAGTGCTTTGAATTGATCATATACATATCTACTTAATAAATGGTAGCTCTTTATATACAACATGAGAAGCTTCATATTATTTTAAGAACTTGAAGCAGTGGACTCTTTAGAAAGATCAACACTGCAACAATGGTGAAGTTGATAAGGGGAAAGCAAGACAAAGGATAGGAAAGTCGGTTAGGAAAGTATTCTAATACTCAAGTAGAAAAAATGGGGAAGTGGGTAGAGTTCTGGGCAGAGACTGGAAGGTAAATTTAAGAACCAATTGGGAAATTGAATGTACAGAACTTGTTAACAGTTATCACACTGAACAACGTGTGCTGGGGACTTTCATGCATAATTCTCTCTTTCAAATTTCTTAGTCTAGCATGGAAAATATAATCACTGATAGTTATAATATGTGACATTATGCAAAGAAGTCTTGAGGCGACATAGCAGACACTGTTACTGCCATGCCCTGTATCAGCTCAACCCACTTTAATTCACCTGTAGCTATGGTCCAAGTGTCCAGCAGGCTGACAGCTTCACCTGAAAGCCTTTGCCTAAAGACTTTTCGGCATTTTGGGCACTTACTTCACCAACCACTGCAGGGTCAAGGTGGAAACTGGGGAAATTAACACACCAACACTGGAAAAAGCCCTCAACCATTGTGATGTGTATGCCACATGGGTTCTCGCAGAGTGTCCCCATTGGGATTGAGTCCCTGTTTCCACAGTGTTAAAATGCTACTGACACACCATTTTCCTTATTTCATCGTCTCACTTTCCCTACTCACTCATTTGTGCTTCCTAAGACTACTTCCCAAATTAATAAGCTGCAGTTAAGTCCTAAGTCCTTTTTTCTTCATCCTTTTCTTTTTGGTGGGGTGTAACTGGACTACAAGGTAAGAGAGTTGGAACCGGAGGTGCCATTAGAGAGCAGTCTTCAAAATGAGCTTTAAGAATTGTGTCATTTGATCAGATGCCAACAAGGACCACAATGGTGGTGCTAAATGGGATGGTGCTAACCTCTCACATAGTGTAGCTTCCCAATTACTAAGATCCTCACAGTGGTAGATAAAGGTGAAGTACAGGTGGAAGCACACTGGTTTATACTAATTCTCTAGCACTTGAAAAGAGGAGACAATAAAAACTAAAAGGTTAGTGGAGCTGACTGGTACTTGCTGGACAAGCCTTAACAAGAATAACAGGCAATAAGCTAATCTTCTATTGGATAAGAAGATCACTGATGGTTTCTTGGAAGAGATGAACATGTATTAAGCTTTTAATTGGAACCGACAGAAACAAACATTTCAAGTAGTGGAAGTGAGAAGCACCACTGTGTGTGTGTGAGGAGAAGTATAAGCCATTTCTTGTAGGATAGAGTCAGGGGCCAGCAACAAATCTGGGCAAGATGTCCAAGGTCAATGAGGGTTTTACATGTCCTTTTAAGAAGCTTGGGCTTTATTCTATATGTAACATAGAGTGATTCTTGCAGGCTTTCTCAACTCTGCTGAACACAGAAAATGACTATTTTCTCAATTTTTTCAAGAATAGTACATAACTAGCACCATTCTAGATGCATAGGAAAGCACTTGATTTACTATACCTAATGGATGTCTAAGGATGTTAGGGCTTACTTCTCACAGAAACCTATTTGGAAAAAGCTGAGGGTTTTATAGTAAACATTACTATAGCCTTAGTTTTAAATATAACACTCTTTACTTACACTTGGATTATTTGAAATTAAAGTCAAATTGAATGGGACAGTATAATTCTCCTTCTCTCACATTTACAAAGAGAATCCAACCAAACTACTTGAGACAAAATATCAGACTTCTTAAAAAGAATAACTTAAATATCTCATGAAAGATTACTGTACTGCCTGAAATAATGAGGAAAGAGTTCATCTCTGCTTTTCCTTTTTAATTCCGCTTCTAACCTTCAAAGCAACAACTCATACTCAAACAGATGCATAATTATGTTCAAATTCAGTACTTTAAAATCAAATTTTGGCTGTGAATTGAAAAGTTGGATTTTTTCCCCTTAAAATAATGCAATATACGAGAAATTTGGTTTTCTGTCTGATTTCTGCTTTTCTTAGTGTCTACACAAATTTATTGACCAGAAACTTTGAATGAGAAACAACAAGATGCCATTGTTATAGTTATAAAATTTCGATTTTAGGTATGAATGTTGAAAATATCCATGAATAAATTTGCAACCTATCATAGTAAGTCAACAAGTGAATGTCTTCTGTCTCTCTGATTCTATGATGGTTATTTAAACCTTATGCCAAAATACTATATCAGATAAGTTAGTAGGTACATGTAGAATAATAAAATGTATATAAGTAACATATTTACTTATAATTCAACTTTTAATTTTTATAAATATAAGAAAATTTGGTGGTCCACCAGAAAAAAACTGGACATAAGATAGTATTATATTCAAGACTCCTTTATTCTATGATTTCAGAGACTAAATAAAGAGAAAATATAAAACTTAAAGCTTCAATTATTCCAAGTTGTACTAATCATGACATTCTAGTTTCACTGCCAGAAAAATTAACAATCCAAAATCTCAATGTCTTAAACTAACAAAAATCTTTTTTTTCTCATCTACATTAAATGCTCAATGCAAGAGAGTTGGACAGCAACTGGGAGCAAGGCTCGAAGTAGCTACTTCTAAATCCAGGTTGACTGTGGTTCAATAGTATGATTGCCATTTCCTGCAACTTGGGAAAAGAGAATATGTAAACTCCCAACAATTGTTCTATAATTCATCCTGGAAATGATACCTACTAATTTTTTATAGCTCGTTGGCCAGAAATAGTCACATGTTCCCACTATGTTGTAAGAAAGCTTAAAATTTATATTCCCTGTGCTCAGGAAGAAAAGAAAATCTGGATAGTCATAAGCATTAGTAACATCTATTACATATCCTAATTCCATTACCAAATTTTAAGGTGGAAACCATAAACATCATGTCATCGCCACTATAATGAATTAAAGAAACTTGTTTAAATTGTATGTCATGAAGTGCAGTTATATAATAAATCAATTTTCTTATTTACAGCTCACAGACTCTTTTGAAAGAGGTGCTGTTGGACTAAGATCTTGACAAAACCATTTTGAATTTATGCAAGCACTTATTGTCAAGAAACTGCAAAACATTTATTCAGACTTGGTGAATAATACATGTACTCAGATTTTCCTGGGAATTAGCAAAAAACAGTCTGGATTGAAATAAATGTAAAATCACTTTAACTAAATATAGAGAAAGTAAAGAAATGTTTGGATTCTCAGAATAAATTGTCTTTTTAACTATGAACCATTTAGTCCAACCACTTGTTCTCTCCACCTGATCTACTATTTAATATTCTTCATATTTTTTAAATTTTACTTTTTTATTGATTATCCATTTAAGCACCACAAATGAAGTATGTTGAGAGGTCTATATAGATAATATGAATATATGCCATAAATTAATTACACAGTACAACTTAAAACTATAACTTGATTCTCTAAAGTTTTAATTTCTCTCTACATGATAGCTCATGAGGAACACACAGAGCCACAAATAAATAGCTTAGAAGGTAATGCACCCAAAATCAATAGCAATTGTTGTTTCTGATTGGTAGGATTAAGGTGTTTATTATTCTTTGTGACGTTTTTCTGTGTTTCACATTTTACAGTTGACATTCTTTCCCATTATAATTCTGGTACCCATCAACACATAATATAAAAATAAACCCAATGTGAAGTCATCAGAATTTCTAAGTTAAAAAAAACATTTTTAAAATGCAAAACTGTATCTGCAGATAAACTTTTTGAACACACTCCACCATTTATTAATTGTATCAGCTTAGGGAAATAACAGTTTCCCACCTCTTGATTACATCCTCCTAAACTACATTAATAAATATGCTCATTGCCCATCAATATCCATTTGCTCCCTTCATAAAGAGAATTATTTCTAGATATATAATCTTCAAAAATGAAGATGAGGGCTTCCCTGGTGGCGCAGTGGTTGAGAATCTGCCTGCTAATGCAGGGGACACAGGTTCGAGCCCTGGTCTGGGAGGATCCCACATGCCGCGGAGCAACTAGGCCCGTGAGCCACAACTACTGAGCCTGCGCGTCTGGAGCCTGTGCTCCGCAACAAGAGAGGCCGCGATAGTGAGAGGTCCGTGCACCGCGATGAAGAGTGGCCCCCGCTTGCCACAACTAGAGAAAGCCCTCACACAGAAACGAAGATACAACACAGCAAAAATAAATAAATTAATTAATAAACTCCTACCCCCATCTTCTAAAAAATAAAAAAAATAAAAAAAATAAATGAAGACTACATTTCTTACTTTTTCCTTCTCTTATATTTATTTTTGTGGCTAAATTCTGACAGATGAAAGCTGCCATGCATCTGCTGCTGGATATCTGCTGGTTCACCCCATTTTTGCCGCTTCTTCCTCATCCCTTTCTTCCCAGTCTTCCTTCCCAACCACAGCACCCCACCATCCCCAGGCCCTCACAATGAAACAGTCAGTTGCAAGGAGCCTGAGTTTGTGAGGAACTATGGAACAGGATCATCATATAAATCCTTCAGTTATTTTTTGAGGGAAATAGGCATTTCTCTTCTTTAAGCTACTGTTACTTCTAGTTTTCTGTACATTTTAGCCCACAGAATCTTAACTTGATGAATAATACATCAAATAATATTTTAGGAATTAAATAAGATAATACTTGCTACAAGTTTAGCATGCTGTTTCTTACGTAGTAAATGGTTAGTTAAATGTTGCCTATTATTTCTCTTTTAATAGTTATTTTAAATGGTTTATGTGTGTTCAAGCAAAAGAAGTCAACTTAAGAAATATTTATTGACAAACCTCTCTTTCTAAGCATTGAAACAAAGGAGAGAAAGCTAAGTTTCTGCTCTTAAAAAAACAAAAACAGGGCTTCCCTGGTGGCGCAGTGGTTGAGAGTCCGCCTGCCGATGCAGGGGACACGGGTTCGTGCCCCGATCCCGGAAGATCCCACATGCCGCGGAGCGGCTGGGCCCGCGAGCCATGGCCGCGGAGCCTGTGTGTCCAGAGCCTGTGCTCCGCAACGGGAGAGGCCACAGCAGTGAGAGGCCCGCGTACAGCAAAAAAAAAAAAAAAAAAAAACAAAAACAAAAAAACAAAAACAAAAACAATTTTTTTGGGAGTAAATGTTGAAATAATTATAAGAAAATGAAAGCATATACATCTTTCCACAATTCAGTTACAAACTAGGTGTTATATGGATTAAAAGGAGTTTAAAGCAATTATTATTTCACAGATAGTTCATACATAAATTTTAAAATCCAAAACAAAATTTGTAGACCAAACCCCCTCAGTCACTTCTTTTACAACAAAATACTGCATCAGAGAGAGAGAGAGAGAGAGAGAGAGAGAGAGATACACACGCACACACACAAACACACACACCTTAGATTGATTCTAGAACTTGACATTTGAAAATATTTTCTTCTGACCCTCAATTTTATATCAATAATAAACTGTTAAACTGGCTGTTGACTTTTAAATTCAAACTCAAGCATTAAATATTCTTTTTCATGTAGAAACTTTATAACAATAAATTTAAAGAAATGTCTTTCTTCTGAGAGATTGATTTCAAAATATGTAATTATTATTCATATATATGTCACAGATCTGTTTGTAACAATGTATTATATTAACCGTCAAAGTTCATGATTATAAATTGTAAATTAACTTTGCTGAATTTTACCATTTAATAGTTCATTGGTCTTTGTACATCTTTTAGTCTTTTCTTTCATGGTCTTGTACTTCTTGACCCCCTATCACCTATAAAAGTCAGAGAATGTAATATCCGGGTAAAACTATAATCAAAAAGGTACATGCACCCTTATGTTCATAGCAGCACTATCCAGAATAGCCAAGACATGGAAATAACCTAAATGTCCATTGACAGATGAATGGATAAAGAAGATGTGGTACATATATAAAGAGGAATACCACTCAGCCATAAAAAAGAATGAAAGAATGCTATTTGCAGCAACATGGATGGACCCCGAGATTATCATGCTAAGTGAAGTAAGTCAGAAAGAGAAAGAGAAATACCATATGATATCACTTATATGTGGAATCTAAAATATGACACAAATGAACCTGTCTATGAAACAGAAACAGACTCACAGACATAGAGAACAGACTGTGGTTGCTAAGGGGGAGAGGGGTTGGGGGAGGGATGGATTGGGAGATTGAGATTACCAGATGCCAACTATTATGTATAGAAATGATAAACAACAAGGTCCTACTGTATAGCACAGGAAACTATCTTCAATATTCTGTGATAAAACGTCCCATTCCCTATAGGTAACCATTTAAAAATTTCATGTTTTATTTTTCCATTTTTCAAAAGATATAAACATATACAAATACTATATATATATCTTGTGTATACATATATACACATACATATATAATACACATATACACATACATGTATATATACATATACATACACAGTTAACCCTTGAACAACACGGGTTTGAACTGCATGGGTCCATTTACATGTGGATTTTTTCAGTAAATATATACAGTCGTCTGTCTGTATCCACAGGTTTTGTATCCAGAGATTCAGTCAACCTCAGATTCTTTATTATGTTTATGATCTGAGGTTGGTTGAAACATGGATGTGGAATTCGAGGATACTGATGGCCACCTATGGCACCTGAGCATCTGCAGATTTTTGTATCCACAGCGGGTCCCTGAACCAATCCACCATGGATACCAAGTAATGACTGTATATACATAGTGTGTGTATGTATGTGTGTGTGTATATATATATATATATGCCCACATACACACACATACACACAAAAGTACTGCAATGTATATATATATATATATGCTTATATATATGATGGTATAGTTAGTATAATTTTCTTTTCTCTTATAAAAACTGACATTGAACATCTTTTCAAATGCTTAAAAGTCATTTGTACTTCTTTTACTATAAACTTGCTCTTCATATTTCTAGCTTGTTTTGGTTGTTGACCTCTTCTTTATTTTAACAGCTCTTTATATATCAGGGATATTGATTCTTGGTCTTCGACATATAAGTTGCAAATATTTTTCTCTGCTTGTCATTTATTATTATTTTTACTTCACTTTTGTTTTCTTTTGGTATGAAATTAAAACTTTTTTGTGGCATCAAAAAAAAATCATGTGATAAACCATAATGGAAAAGAATATAAAAAATAATGTGTATATATATATATATATATATATATATATATATATGTATAACTGAATCACAATGCTGTACAACAGAAATTCCACAGCCTTGTAAATCAACTATACTTCAATAAAAAAATTTTTTAAGTCAGAAAATACAGTTTAAACATTGTTTTTGTTTATATTTAGCATTATATTCCATTTATAGTAAGTGTTCAATATTTATTTATTTTTTTTACTGTAGGACAACCAGTTTCTTTAAAAATAAAGCTCGACTAGCCAAGCTTTACTACTAATTAAAACTGCAAATTTGTGATATTCAAGTCAATGAATATATTTACTCCATTTGGAATAATGTATTTGTCAAAGAGCCTTTACAGGTAATGGCCCAGGGCAAATAAAATGATCAGATTAGGTGGGATATTATCCCTCTCTATTAACCCCTTATTTAATCATTGAAGTTAGTGTTAATTGATATTTTAGACTACTTTTTAGTTTTTATATGTAAACTCAAATATCAAAGGTTATTTTCCCAAAAAAACTTTTATTAAAGTTTGTAAGGTGATATAAATTTTGTAATAATAAAAATATAAGATGATAAAAATAACAAAAAATATGCTTATTTTGACCTAAAATATGTTGAAAGTATTTGAATTATTTATTTTTCTGCTGATACTAGTCACATGTCAAGTAACAGCAAAAAAATTTCTAGAAAATATATATAAATAATAAGAAAAATATCAAATAATCTTAAATCAGTTTAATTAATGTGATTTTTATGAATAAACTGAATTAGACATTTGTTAATTCCCTATTCAACAAAATACATTAAAGTTTTTTTTTTTTAATCTTTCAGGGTTGTCTCGAGTCACACTGAAATGTTAATGTATTTTTTAAAAATCTTGGAAAGTAGCATTGTATCATTTCCTTTTAGAATTCTTGGAGATTAAGAAATGCATATAACTGGGCCTCCCTGGTGGCGCAAGTGGTTGAGAGTCCGCCTGCCGATGCAGGGGATACGGGTTCGTGCCCCGGTCTGGGAGGATCCCATATGCCGCGGGGCGGCTTGGCCCGTGGGCCATGGCCGCTGAGCCTGCGCGTCCGGAGCCTGCGCGTCCGAGCCTGTGCTCCGCAACGGGGGAGGCCACAACAGTGAGAGGCCCGCATACCGAAAAAAAAAAAAAAAAAAAAAAAGAAATGCATATAACTAAAAAAAAAGGACACAAAATGCCTTTTGATTGTATGTTATCATGATAAAAATTAGCAAAATATATTAATATATATTCTTTGCAACTATATAAAGCTCTCCATCCCTGCAGAGCACACAAACCTTTTTGTGTTTCTTTCTTTCTTTTTCTTAGTTTTTTTTTTTTTTTTTTTTTTTGCGGTATGCGGGCCTCTCACTGTTGTGGCCTCCCCCGTCGCGGAGCTCCGGACGCGCAGGCTCCGGACGCGCAGGCTCAGCGGCCATGGCTCACAGGCCCAGCCGCTCCGCGGCATATGGGATCCTCCCAGACCGGGGCACGAACCCGCATCCCCTGCATCGGCAGGCGGACTCTCAACCACTTGCGCCACCAGGGAGGCCCTCTTTTTCTTAGTTCTTTACTGCTTTGTTTTATTAACAGGTAAAACTTTTTTTCTTGTCCCCATGTCAAAGATTTGAAAATTCTAAATTTTGTTAAAATTCTAACAATTCCAAGTCAATTCGATTCATCTTCTCATACAAAAAAAAAAAAAAAAAACTATCATTTTAATTAACTCTTCATTTTCAAGTGTCCATAAATCTGCACTGTTCCAAAAAGAAGTACTGAAAATGTTTGCTCTATCATATTCACTCATAAAAGCATAACTGAGTATATAATCTTCATAGACCTTTCTTTTGTTTGATATAATTCAATTTATTCCAGCCCTAAACTATTTAAACAAACAAAGGTCTGCAATTAGAAATTCAGAGCAGGATTTTCAAAAGGTTATCAACTGAAAAAAAATGTTACAAACATTTTAACATGACAGGCATAAAGTTTATACAGGAGCAAATCATGCCACCTTGTTGGTTTAAAATATTATCTTAATATTTGATATAAATATTTTTTTCCAGAATGACACAAAGTAGTGAAAAAAACTAAACAAAACTGTTACTCTCTGTTTAGGAATGCCCCAACGTCCATCTATCCATCCCAAGTATATATAGGACAGGTCTTATATTTTTAAGACCTTTATTCTAGAGCTTTGTCATGCATACTTTTCCAAACAAAGATCTCAGAAAAAAAGGAATTGCCTTCCCTGGTTGCCTTTATTTAGAACCTTGATTTGGCTGAAATTAGATTGTTGCCAGTCCTGGGATTAGAAAAAAAAAAAAAAGTCAATTCACTTAAATACAGAGTGTTCTTTCACTGGAATTTTTATTGGTAGTTTAGAGTATTTTAATAGCAAAGTTGGAGAAATATCAGAGAAGACAACATTAAAAAAAGTATTGCAAGGAGGAAAACTCAGAAAATTATAAAAAGCAAACTGAATTAAATAAAAAAAAGAACAAACAAAAATTTGGTTACCAGTAATACAAAATTTGCTATTTAAAAATAACTATTTTAGGGCTTCCCTGGTGGCGCAGTGGTTGAGAGTCCACCTGCCGATGCAGGGGACACAGGTTCGTGTCCCGGTCCGGGAAGATCCCACATGCCGCGGAGTGGCTGGGCCTGTGAGCCATGGCCGCTGAGCCTGTGCATCCGGAGCCTGTGCTCCGCAACGGGAGAGGCCACAGCAGTGAGAGGCCCACGTACCGCAAAAAAAAAAAAATAATAACTATTTTATACTTGACTTGCTAAAACTCCTTCCCTGAAACATTATATTGGCTTTTAATTTTCATCATCCTACATTTGCATTAAAAAGACTTCAAAAAATTAAAACTAAAAGAATCCTCCTCCATTTCTTTTTTTTTATTGCAAACATATATGTAGATATAGCACCCCATGATGTTTATTTTTAAAATGAAAGGTTAAAACTTTCAGTTATAAAAGACATTACTGCTATAATTATTTGACAGTAAAATATTGCCTTTCTGACCATGATCTATGCCCAACTGTCAGTTGCAGCAACCTAAGCAAACCTATAGCCTTTCCAGTTTGTCAGAGAAGCTCAATAGATAGGTCCCTCAGGCACATCCAATGCAACCATGGGAATTCAACTACAAGTTTTCTGATCCACTTCCACTGTTTCCTGACCAGTGGTTCCCTGATCAGTAAATGTCTCCTAGTTCCATCAAAACCATGCACGTTTCTGCTTACACTTAGGATAAACTTGAACACGATACAAATGACCTGCAAGGACTGTATGGACCGGCTCTGTATTAATTAGAATTTGATTTTATTTCTAGTCTCAGAAACCCAAAATAACTTTTTAAAAGTTAGAAATGAAATGTATTTATCCCTCATATCATGTAGGCACTCTTAAGATCTACATGTAAGGTTATGTACTATCAGGTATCTAGCTCTTCTGACTTGTTTCTTCATAATGCATGACCTCTTTGTCCACCTAGCCCAAAAACACTCTTCCAGTTCTAACTATTATATAAGCATTCTAGACAAAGGGAAGAAGAAATAAAGGATACAAAGGCACAACCCATCACTCTAAAGACACATTATAGAATTGGCAAACACTACTTTTCATCCCATTGACTTGAACAGGGCCATAACTACACATAAGGAAAACTAAGAAATGCAATCTTTACCACATGGCCAAGTACCAAGATAAAAACTGAGGATTCCACATACAGCTATTCTTTTGCTATCCTTTTTCCAATTATTTCTCAGTTGAATAAAGCTCATCTTCTGCAAGATTCCTCTGAAAGGATAGTACAGTGATTCTTGTGTTCTTGCCTGTGAAAAAACTGAAGTTCTGGAGACTTGTTAAATGAGGACAACTTGGATGGTTATAAGTTCTTGACTTACATTTTTGTCTCCTTGATTTCCTTAAAAAGGCATCTCCATTTTTGTTCAGCCTTATATGTTGCTGTCAAAATTCTGATGCCAACCTGATTTTCTCTCCTTTGTCAATTAATACAACTTTTCACCTTGACACCCACAGAATTCAGCTTTTACCTGTAAGTCCCCCAAATTTTATTTATATAACTTGAAGTAGACCATTTCAGGTCAAATTTCCCAAAGTAAGAGGGACTATTTCAAACATGTAGATTCAGATCTTCTATTTAGAAAATTTTCTTATATGTTACTTTAAAAATTAGTGCTTTCTTTTCATTGTTATTTTAATATTTTTAATGTTTTTTTTCATTCTGTTATTTTAATGTTTCACAGGCTCCAAGATACAATGTTGAATCTTCATGTTATTACTGTTTCTCTCTGATCCATTTTACCTCTCATATTATTATTTCTATTTCCATTCTGTTGACTGCATTTATTCATTTCCTCAACTCACCTAATTAGATTTTCACTTAAATCTATTTACATTTGATCACATTGAAATTCAGTATTCAATTTTAAATGATTTGGTAGTTCATCTATTATTTTCAGCTTATTTCAGGCAATTCATTTTGTATCTTCCTGCTTGTTATCCAATTCTGTGGTGATTATTTATTTATTTATTTATATAAGTGCAAATGCTTGTTTAAGGATATTTGATTCAGGGGACCTCCTTGGTGGTCCAGTGGTAAAGAATCCTCCTTACAATGCAGAAGACACAGGTTCAATCCCTGGTCAGGGAACTAAGATACCACATGCGGTGGGGCAACTAAACCCAGGCTTCAAAACTACTGAGCTCACGCACCTCAACTAGAGAGCCTGAGTGTCGCAAACTGCAGAGCCCACGTGCTCTGGAACCCCTGCACCACAACTACAGAGCCCATGCGCCCTGGAGCCTATGCACCACAACTAGAGAAGAGAAAACCTGCATGCCACAACTAGAGAGAAGCCCACACACCTCAACGAAGAGCCCACGCACTGCAACGAAAGAACCTGTATGCCCCAACAGAGATCCCGTGTGCCACAACTAACACCTGATGCAACCAAAAATAAATAAAATAAATTAATTAATTTAAAAAACATATTGGCAAAAAAAGGATATTTGATTCAGATTGGAATCAATATTTGATTCAGATTTCAAAATTGTGATACAATTTTCTTCCATTTTGAATTGTTTTCTTAGTTGTTTTTTTCTTTTTTTCCCTGAAATGTTTTGATTCTTATCTAAATTTTGACCGAAAGAGTCTGGCCTGTGGAATGTGGGTGGAAATAATCAATACCACCTGTGGCCTGTCTTTTAAACATATTTTTTTTCTCCTCCTTTCTTCTCATGATTGCCAGCCTGACTCAGAGTATTCATGTGAGACACCAAAACCCTAGCGGATGGTAAAGCCTCTAGACTAGAAGCCTGGAGTGAATGTATGGGAAAGAACATCCCTTCCACTTACTGCTCACCTTGGACTGTGATATCAATGAGAAGTAAACCTGACTCCAAACCTGACTCTCTCTCTCTCTCTTACTCTCTTCCTCCCCTCCCTACTTTTTTAAAAATTTAACACACATAAATGCAGTGTTTACTATACCCTAATAAGTAGTTTACATGCACAAATATTAACTAATCCTAAGGCATATTTAGGTTAGGTTTATATCATATAACTGAAAAATATTGGGGCCAGCCAGAGAGATTGGCTATATTGTTTTGCTTTTTAATATTGTTATGTATTGCATCTCCATTGGACCCTTTTCTTACATGCATCTTTGTCATGTATATTATTTTATTATATTGTATATTAATATGTCTGCAGTAACAGGAACTTAATTTCACATTGTAAATATTCAACCAAAAATAAACTTTTAATATTACCTTGAAAATGTGAGATGCTTCATTCCATTTTAGCAACTCATTTCCATTTTTAATTCAAGTGTAAATTTTCTAAGGCCTTCCATTTATCCATTTATTACTTAGTATAATTTTAATATGATGCATAATGTGCACCTGAACAATGTAGCTAACTAATGAGAAACAATTTTGATCCATACAAAGTAAAATTATAACCTTAGTTGGAACATTATATTGAAAAGAAGCTCATAGATAATAAGTAACTGAAATAAGCTCTAATATGTTAAAATATTATTTCTCAGTATAAAATCTTTACCTTTGGAGTTGTGTTACTGAGGGAAGGCAACTGCATTTTGATAGTCTAATAATTTAGATGTGGCTTTCATTAAATTTTAATTTTGTAGAATTTTGAAATGATGGAGTTTTTGAACATTCTTTATAATTTCTATTCCACCGTATTTTTTTTTTTTACAAATCTGCGGTTAGATTTATATGACCCTGGAAGATGTTTAGCTATTTAGAAACTGGAACTGTTGCTTTGATCTTTCTTCACAAAACCTTGCTCAACCTAACACAGCATACATACTACGTGTTCATAATCCCCATTTATGTATTAAGAATAATGTTATTATTTGTGGTCAAAAAGAGGTCTACCAGGCTTCCCTGGTGGCACAGTGGTTGAGAGTCCGCCTGCCAATGCAGGGGACACAGGTTCGTGCGCCGGTCTGGGAGGATCCCACATGCCACAAAGCGGCTAGGCCCATGAGCCATGGCCACTGGGCCTGCGCATCTGGAGCCTGTGCTCTGCAATGGGAGAAGCCACAGCAGTGAGAAGCCCGCGTACGGAAAAAAAAAAAAAAAAAAAAAAGAGGTCTACCTTTTGTGGAAACGTCTATCAGGTTAATTGCTTTAAATGTGGCTATCTCTGTTTTAGGGCATACAGATATCCTACACAGATCACTGTTTAACTCTTTAATCTTCCTAAGTTATTTTCTCGATATGCTTTAACTTCATCAGACTGACCCAGAACAATCTCTGGACTATCTGTGAGATCCATTTAATACAATACTAGGAGTGATATAAAGACACAATTAATAGCAAATTTCTCTGCCTATTTGCTTGGACTCCTTGCAACAAAAATGTTTAACTTGAGATATTTTTACCAAATGTCTAGTTATACCAATAGAAAGTGAGAAGAAATTGATGTATGCCTCTGCAGACGACCATGATTTTCTCCTTTTGCTTTCCTTATTTCCTTATCACCCATACATATGTATAGGATCCAGGGAGAAATTTGAGGAATCATAAAAAATGGTCCTGGAAAGAGCCAGGATCACTTAGCCACTACTGGGTGAAGACAACCCAGGAGAACTCATGCAATCAACTGTTCATGAATGGAAAATGAACTTTTATTATTCTAACCCACTAAGATTTGTTTTAGCATTATTAAGAATATTTTAACCTATCCTGACCCATATCAAAGTTGAGTAAATTGATATCAGAGGCTAAAAATATGAAAATACATAACTTGAAGTGGCAACATAACCAAGAAAATTTCACAAGGAAAAAAGAAAATTATAGTTCAATATCCCTCATGAACATAGTTGCAAAAGCCTTAATGAAACATTCCTTATAAAATCCAACATATAAGAAGGATAATACACTTCAAAAAGTTAAAAGCTTTCAGCATACTAGGAAGAGAAGAAAATTTCTCAACTTCATAAAAGACATATACAAAAACCTACCAGTAACAGTGTACTTCCTTGTGAAATATTGAATGAATGCCTTTTCCCTAAGGTCAGAACCAAAGAAAGGTTGTGACTTTTTATAAAGTCTATTCAATATTGTTTGCAGATCCTAGCCAGTGTAATTAAGCAAGAAAAATAAATAAATAAAAGGCATATAGGGTTGGAAATATAAAAGGTAACACTACCTTATCCATAGATAACTTCTATGCTTGTGTCCATAGAAAATCCTAAGGGCTGGAGACTTCCAGAATGATGGCAGGAGAAGCTTGACAGACCATCTTCCAAGAGAAGCATCCATTCAGCTGGTGAAAGTTATAAATACCAAAAATTTTTAAGGGAACACAGCCCCACCCCCACACACACCCCTTTGCAGCCTAGTGTGATAAAAGGTTTACTCCATGTGAAGCAAAGAAGACAGTTTTTCCAAGCTCCCAATAAAGGGCTATGGAGAGGAAAGCCACCAGCTTTTCTCACACCCCTCCCATATCTGTGTTGTAGAATCTATTGCAGTCATATGCGGCCAAAGGTCTGGGGTTCCTTCTTCTACCCAGCCTCCATTCATAGGACAGAAACTCTACCCCAGGAACAACAGAATGTGTACTTGTCCCCAATCACCCCACTTCAGCTCCCTGTAAGACGGAGATTCCTTGTCAAAAGGGGTAAGCCAAGACCAGGGGGTTAAGACTCACAACTCCCACGCAGATTACGGTTATCAACTGGAGAAATCATAATACAAAAATCCTGCCAGTGAGAAAGAAATTTAAGAACAGAGAGCTCTACAGCTCTAAGGGTTCGAAACTAATTCAGAGCTTGGTGAAATTCATGTCCTCAGGACTTGTTGAAAACAATGGAAATCATAGAGGTAAGAAATTAAGTGAAGGGTGGTAGTTCCAAAGTATTAACAGCAATAAGAGAAGTGATAGACCAGCTACAAGTTTAACAAAGACAACCAGGGAAAAGACAGCTAAAAATCTTCTTGAAGGGGCTTCTCTGGTGGCGCAGTGGTTGGGAGTCTGCCTGCCGGTGCAGGGGATGCGGGTTTGTACCCCAATCCGGGAGGATCCCACATGCCGCGGAGTGGCTGGACCCGTGAGCCATGGCCGCTGGGCCTGCGCGTCCGCAGCCTGTGCTCCGCAACGGGAGAGGCCACAGCACTGAGAGGCCTGCGTACCAAAAAAAAAATCTTCTTGAAGTCAGAGAAAGCCTGAACTGGCAGCACTCTGTCTCTGAAAAGGGGGTCTAACTTTAATTAGATCAGGTTGTGAAGGGTGATATTGTTATTTATCATTTTACATATATATATATATATAGTCTTTGTTTCCCTTTCTGGCACAGAGTTCCTAAAACCCTTGTAATTTCCTAAGTGATGAGAGTGATGAAGTCTCTTGTTACATTAATCAGGTGACTTTTGGAAAGCTCCTAAGGATGAGGGCTGGTTGCCATAGAGGCAACTATGTAATTAAAGGGTTAAAATTTCAGTCCCACCTTCCTGATTTCTGGGAGGAGAGGGGAGGGGCTGGAGATTGAGTTCAAAAACCAATGGCTAATAATTTAATCAATCATGCATTTGTAATGAGGCATCCATAAAAACCAAAAATAAAAAGGTTCAGCAAGCTTCCTGGTAGCTGAAAGTTAAGACTGAAGGAGAGTGGTGCACCCAGAAAGAACATGGAAATTCATGCCTTTTCCCCATTCTTTGCACTATACATTTCTTCCATCTGGCTGTTCCTGAGTTACATGCTTTTATAGTAAACCAGTGATCTAGTAAGTAAATGTTACTCTGAGTTCTGTGAGCCACTTTAATAAATTAACTGAACCTGAGGAGGGGTAGTTGGAAACTGATCTGTAGCAGGTAGGGCAGAAGCACAGGTGACAATCTGGACTTGTAACTGGGTGTGTTTGGGGGGGGGCAGTCATTCTTGTAGTACTGAGCTCTTAAGCTGTGAGATCTGATTCTGTCTCTAGGTAAATAGTGTCACAATTTAGTTGAATGGATTGTAGGACACCAAGCCAGTATCAGAGCATTGCTTAATGGATGTGTGGGAACCCTGCCCCCCCCCCACACACACACACATATTGGAAATGGGTGATCAGGACTCAGGATCAGTTAATGCCCAGGGCATTGCTGAAAATATGGACCAATTAGATATCTATTAGTGGAGGCTAACAGCTAAGTGTGATACCAGTAGAGGCAGATCAGCCAGAAAATTAATGGAGAGAGAGATCAGGGAAAAAGAAAGTCAAGAGAGCCTAGGCAAAACCACACTGATCCTGAAATTAAGGAAAACTGTGTACACGTCTAATGCTATGCATTCTAAGGAGATACATCAGAGGCTGCACTCTGCAGTGGAAATTAACGTTATTGTAGTAGTCCAACCAGATCATTTTTAAAAAATAAAGAAGCAAGAAACAACAACAATAATAAGCCCCAAGTTGGGAGGGGGTGGTGTCACTATATATTGCTACAGTATATTATCTAAAATGTCCGTTTTTTTTTTTTTTTTTTGCGGTACGTGGGCCTCTCACTGTTGTGGCCTCTCCTGTTGCGGAGCACAGGCTCCGGACACACAGGCCCAGCGGCCATGGCTCACGGGCCCAGCCGCTCCGCGGCATGTGGGATCTTCCCAGACCGGGGCACGAACCCGTTTCCCCTGCATCGGCAGGCGGACTCTCAACCACTGCACCACCAGGGAAGCCCTAAAATGTCTGGTTTTAAAGAGAAGCTCACGGGGCTTCCCTGGTAGCGCAGTGATTGAGAGCCCACCTGCCAATGCAGGGGACACGGATTCGTGTCCCAGTCAGGGAAGATCCCACATGCCGCGAGTGGCTGGGCCCGTGAGCCATGGCCGCTGAGCCTGCGCGTCCGGAGCCTGTGCTCCGCAACAGGCGAGACCACAACAGTAAGAGGCCCGCGTACTGCAAAAAAAAAAAAAAAAAAAAAAAAGAAAAGTTCATGAAACATACAAAGAAAGTATGTTCCATTTATAGAGAAACAAGCAAACAAAAGAAGCTTTTAAAGGAAACTACATATCGGACTTAGATAAAGACTTCAAGTGTCTACTATAAGTATGTTCAGAAAAGTAAAAGAAACAATGTTTAATGAATTAAAGGAAAGTGTGATGACAATGTCTCATCAAACAGAGAATATCAATAAAGTGTTAAGAATTTATACATAGAGAGAGAACCTAAAGGAAATTCTGGAGTTGCAAAGTATAATCACCAATATTTACAAAGTAAGAACAATTACAAGGGATCTAAAGCAAAAGTAGAAACAATATTAAAGTCCTAGGTTCAAAAAATTTTGGCCTGACGGCTTTGAATGCAGTAGTCTGATTCATATTTGGAACAGGATGAACATATTTGAGTTACATGGCGCAGATGCACAGCTATCTAGAGGCTTCTGTGGATGTAGAGGAAGTCAGATAGGTTTTTTTTTGCTTGTTCACTCATGTGCATTTGTTTGTTGTGTGTGCATGAAAAAGAAACAGAAATGAGCTAAGTGCAAAAAATGAATTAGAATGGATTTTCAGACCACACTGGAACTTTATAGGCATAAATTTGCTGAAGAAGTCAAACTGATATTAATGAACTTAAATAAAAATAAGCTCTAGGCTCAGATGGTTTCACTGATGAAGTCTAGTGAATATTTAAGAAAGGAATAATACCAATTCTCCACAGCCTATTTCAGAAAATGGAAGCAGAGGGAACATTTCCAACTCATTCTATGAGAGCAGCATTACCCTAATACCAAACCAAATAAAGCCCAATATCTCTCATGAACACAGATGTGAAACTCTACAGCGAAATATTAGCAAATCACCTCCAACAACGTATAAAAAAATTTTATATCACAGAAAGTAAAATATATTCAACATATGCAAATTTGGTTCAACATTAACAAGCCAATTAATGTAATTTACAACATCAACAGAATAAAGAAGAAAAATCATGTGGTTATATCAATTGATGCAGGAAAATTATTTGAGAATATATAATGTGCATTCATGATAAAATATGAATCTAGAGGAATTTCAACAACTCATAAAAAACATCTACAATAAACCCAAGGCTAACTTCATATTTAATAGTTAGCAACTGGACACTTTGCCATTAAGATCTGGAACAAGACAAGGATTTCCTTTCTCATCACATTTATTCACCATTATACTACAAGTCCTAGCTACCACAATACAGCAAGAAAAGGACATAAAAGTACACAGATTTGGAAGGAGATAATAAACTGTCTTTGTTCTGAGATGATATGATTGTCTGCATAGAAAATCCCAAGTAATCAATGAAAAAACTCCTGGAATTAATAAGTGATTATAGCAAGGTTGCAACATACAAGGGTAATGTACAAATGTTAATTTTGTTTATATATGTCACCAATGAAAACTGAGTTTTGAAATTTTAAAAAAAACACAGAATTTACAAGAGCTCCCCCCAAAATGAAATTCTTATAGAGAAATTAAATAAAATATGTATAAGATCTATGTGCAAAAAATTATAAAACTTTGATGAAAGAATTCAAAGAAGATTTTTAAATGGAGGGAAATACCATGATCATGGATTTGAACACAGTATTGTTAAGATTATCATTCTTGCCAACTTGATCAATAGATTAATGCAATCTTAATCAAAATCCAAGAAGAGTAGATATTGAAATAGTAATTTTAAAGTTCATATGAAAAAGGAGAAGACCTAAAATACCCAACATAATACTAAAAAATAATAGTGTTGGACAACTGATTCTATATGACTTCAAGACCTATTATACAGCTACAGTAATCAACACAGCATAGCATTGGTGAAAGGAAGCACATAGGTCAATGGAACATAGACGAGAACCCAGACGTAGACCCACACAGGTATAGCTGACTGATCTTTGAAAAAGGAACAAGGCAATTTAACAGAGAAAAGTGAGAAAGGATGCTCCTTTCAGTAGATGGTGCTGGGACAAAGAAAGAAAGAAAAAAGAAAGAAGGAAGGAAGGAAGGAAGGGAGGGAGGGAGGGAGGGGGAAGAAGTAGAGGAAGGAAAGAAGGAAAAGGAAAAAGGAATCTAAAGGAATTTTACACTTTTCACAAAAACTAACTCAAAATGAATCAAAAACCTAAGTGTAAGATGCAAAATATATTATTCTATAACATTGGAGAAAAATAAGTCACTTTGGTTTTGGTGATGAATTTTTAGATGCAACATCAAAAGCGAAATCTATATTTTTAAAAAAAGTTGGACATAAAAGTAAAAACTTCTGCTCTGCCAAGACACTGTTAAAAGGATAAAAAGACAAGCCAATGACTGGGAGAAGATACTTGTAGAACAGGTCTCTCATAAAGGACTTGTATCCAAAATATGAAAAGAATTCTTAAAACTCAACAGTAAGAAAACAAACAATCTTTTTTTAAATGGGCAAAATAGCTGAACAGATGTCTCAAAAAGGAATATATACTTCATGGCAAATAAGTATATGAAAACACATTTAAAATTATTTGTCAGTAGGAAATAGCACATTAAAACAATGTGATACCACTACACACCAGTTTCCTGAGAGAAATGGCTGATTCTAGGACCTAAGCAGGAAACATACATGATAAAACTGGAGCGTCTTGTTTAGTCAGATCAAAAAAATAACTAAATGAAACCCATATTGATGGGATGTGAAAAAGACACAGAACCCAACAGAAACATCTCCCAATTCCCAAAGATGGAACATCTGAACAACAAAATAGAGCAGGACTGAGCTACAACTCAAAGTAAAAAATAAATATACATGTCCCTACTGAAGTGATATACATAAATGATCAAATAAATAAATAAATGGGATGGAAAAGACAAATGTTCTATACAGAAGAATTCCAAATAATTTATTAAACCTAAATGTAATTCCAAATAATTTATGTAACAAAATGTATCCTTAATGGGATCATGGAACAGAAAAAGGGGAATTAAATTAAAAGCTAAAGGAAACTGAATAAAGTATAAAATATAGCTAAAGACAGTATATCAAAACTCTTGTATTCAATTTATTTTGGACAGCTACATTCATGAATAAAGCTCAAGAAATCAGAAACATAAGGACATTACAACTTTAGTTTCATGCTCTCTTCATGAGAATTTCTTTTATATATACTAATTACAAATCAACAAATTACCTCTATAACATGTTTCTACATTATGTTGAAATTCCAAAGGTTAGATTTCTTGATGAAGTGCTCATTCCCCCATGTATTCTCTCTGTCATGTTCTTTTAAATTAGCCAAGAATAATGCCTGAGGCTCACTCATTCAAAGAAAATAAAAGACGAAATATCGAGAGTTTGGAGCAAAATTAGCTATTATATGTGAAAGAATAAAAAATAAGTTTCCCATTTGCAATAAGATATTTTTTGTACTTGAAATCTCAAGAAAAGGGAACTACCTGAATGTAGAAGCCATGGAAAATTATAACAAAGTCAAAATTTTTTAAAAAAGACTTTTAAACCTATTCACATATAAAATCATCCTTTTACAATAATTCTCACATTAAATATCATTGTGCTAAAGGTTATTTCTACTGCAAATCAAGAGATAACTTAAATTGGTATATTATGTCCTTTTGTTTCCTCAAGATATTGTAACATTATTATATATTTCCTTTTATAAATTACTAGAAAAAATATTTTAACATCGTTTTGTATAATGATTAGTTTTTCAAATGTTGTTATACCATAAGAAATTATTTCACATTTCTACTTCAATAAGTAGAAATAAAATAACTTTTCTATAATTTCAGATTTTATATTTCCATCAATGAGATGAATATGGTTTAAGAAAATCAGAATCACTATGGTCAAGCTTAAGTCAATACAAACTGTGTAATCTCATTCATTTTATTCAAATTATCATTGCTTCATGAATCACTGATATTTAATCAATGTAAATTTGAGTTTCTTTAAAGAATGGACATCATTTTTAAATTAACTTTTATTTTATTCCCTTTAATATTTAAGAAACGACATACATGGGGATGAAAATGGGGCTGATGTGTAAAATTTATGTTGATCACGTTCTTTGGAAATATATCGTATTTCACATTTGTGTCTCAGGAATTTTTAAAATTTCTAGTACCTATATATCTTTAGAAACACTGACTACTTTAAAATGACATACATAAAATACCTTAAAAAACAAATTGAAAAATTATAAGAAACTCTTGATCTCCAGCCCTACCTCTACCATCTCCAATATTTTTTTCTTTTTATATGACAGCAAGAGGGCAAGAAAGTAAACATGAAACTATGAGAACATAATTTATTTGCAGAAATATAAAAAAATATCAATGACAGGAACAAGAGTTCTGCTGTACCCTTAAATCTTCAAGCTCACAAAATTGGTATGATCCCAATTATATACAATTCATATCCATTCCCATTTGATCTTATCCTTTTCCAATGAAAAAGCAATGATACACCTCACTCATTCCAACCCTGCCCAATGTAGAGTCAGCCACCACAAATTCTTGTTTAATTTGAGTAATGAGCAGTTTTGCTCAATGTGATATCATTTTTATGCGAAGGGAACTCAGCATAGAGTCTGTTTCAGTTGAACCCTCCTCTCTCCATTGTACGATGCAACTATATTCTTAAGTCTTTTCACCCAGGAGCTCTCAGCTGTAAAACACACTGCTGGGACCCATCCACTTACTCTCACATATTTTCACATGACCTCCTACCAATTCCAGTTTTCCTAAATCAATAATTTAATAAATAAAATTTATTTTATTTATAATAACAGTAATGTGAAAATAGCAAGAAAAAAATAAACTAGAAATAGAATACCTATAGGAAGAGATATAAAAATCCACTGGGAAATATAAAGAAGGCTAAAATAAGTATATAGAAAACATTCAATAAGATATTTCAAAGATGAAGATATAAATTGCTAAAAACATGGAAATCCATTGTGATCCTTATCAAAATCCTGTTTTTTTATTTTCTTGTTTTGCTTAGTTTACTTATCTTTTGTTATTATTTCTAGATTTTGGAAATGTAACGAGTATGAATTTTGTTTAGTAAAATTAATATCTGTAAATAGCCAGGAAATTCCTTTGTTAAAAGTTTAAAGGTGTCATATTTTTATAAAAAGTATTATAAAATTATAGCAGTAAAATTGAGTGGCAATGGTTCACAATTAGACAGATTCAACTGAGATAATCGGTAATTAACCTCAAGTACAAATGAGTATTCATTACGTACTAAATACAATTTTAGTGAATTCTTTTTCATTTCCAAATGACTGGTACAAAATGACTCAAGCCAAAGATTAAGGATGGCTTAAGGCAGGGTTTAAAAGGTGCTCAAATTATATCTTATGCCATCAGGAATAGATTTTCTATCTCTCTTTCCAATTTTCTCCCAAAGCTCTCCATGTTCAGCCAGTTTTCCATTCAGGCTTTCAAGACAGATGTTGTACCTACAATATTCTATATCTTTTTTTTTTTTTTAACATCTTGATTGGAGTATAATTGCTTTACAATGATGTGTTAGTTTCTGCTTTATAACAAAGTGAATCAGTTATACGTATACATGTCCCCATATCTCTTCCCTCTTGCATCTCCCTCCCTCCCACCCTCCCTATCCCACCCCTCTAGGTGGTCACAAAGCACCAAGCTGATCTCCCTGTGCTATGCAGCTGCTTCGCACTAGCTATCTATTTTACGTTCAGTAGCGTATATATGTCCATGCCATTCTCTCACTGTCCCAGCTTACCCTTCCCCCTCCCCCTATCCTCAAGTCCATTCTCTAGTAGGTCTGCATCTGTATTCCCGTCTTGCCCCTAGGTTATTTAAGTTCAGTTGCAAAATCACAAGAATTTCTTTCCCAGAATATTTAGCAAAAATCCTAGGATGTCTTTTTTGATCAAATGGCAATACTGAAACCAATCACTGTGCTCATTGACTGAAGCCTGGTTCTTTTGCTCTTTAGTTGCAGTTTGGAGGTAGGGCCTCAATCATAATTTATACAAATTATTTAAGTATTTTCCATATAGCTGATGCCTAAAATAATTTCTATCTCTATAAATGATACATGTCTAGCTTTCAAATTCACACATTCTAATTTTCAAGTTTAGTTTTATTATTTAATTGTTAAAATAATTTTAAAATGACTGAATTTCTTTCATAGAGAGAATCTTGTAGAACTATATGATGTAATGCAGGAAGAAACAGCATCCAAAATGAAGGTGGATATACTTGTTTTGACTAAAGGGAAGGGATTTTTTTTCTACTGAAAGTGGAGCAAATAGGGTAAATACAGAGAAAAGTTGGTGGCTGAAAGAAGAGAGAATATTTGCCTAACGACACAATCAGGAAGAAAGATTACATGATGAAAGTAAAGAGGAAATAATTAGACTAAAAACCTTAAAGAAAACAATAAAATGTACTGAGAAACTAGGGCAATAGAGGATAGTCCTCTTGAAATTAAAATATTTTTAGTTGAACCTAGGCACACATTTATTATTTTATCTGACAATAATATAAAGTTACTACCTTGGAGTGGACATGCAGTATATTTGTTTGACAGGGGTTTGCAGAATACCTGCAGCAGAAGGATAAGGGCAATAAAATTGAGTATAACAAGAGCAAGAGACTGATGTTATAGATGAAGGGATCTGCACTGGATAGAAAAGAAAAAGGATGGAACTGAAAAAAACACAAAAAGGAACTGGAGATCTTGATGAAACTGCGAAGATGGCTATTGATGTTGAGAGAGGGATAGAGCAGCAAAAATAGGAGACTATGTTCAAAGAATGCAATATTGATTTCCCAGCTAAAGAGATTTCAGTAAATAAACTCTGTGTTGTGACCATGGGAGTGAGACTGCTAAAGTGACATGTTAATAAAGATTATTCAGATTTAACTGGAATTCATGAAGGCTTTAATGTATCTTCTCTAGGCTTATCCAAGTTTAACCAATGTTGTAATGAAATGGTTCTGTGAGTGTTGGTCAGAAGAATTTGGTGTAGCCCTAGATTCCCCACAGTGTTTTCCAGCAATAGTTTTAGAAATGCAGAAATGATTGTTGATGACATAAAGATCCCTAAACAGTGTTCAAAGTTTTATTCATGTAGTGGTAACTCACCCACTCATTCTTTTTAAAAAATGTATTTAGGATCTCTATTTGTCAGGCATTGTTATATACATGAGGAATATAAAGAATAATATGACATAATCTCTGTCCCAAATCTCTGTTTCTATGGGTATTATTATGGAAGAAGACATGAGACACAGTGGGAGAAAGAAGAGTAGAAGCTAGGAAAGGGATAACAGTTGAGAGCTCCATTCTCTAAAGTAACTAGAGGGAAAGAAAGGAAGGAAAGAGTATGGAAAATAGATGCCTTACTCCAGAAAGCTTTTAAGATGAGTTTCAAAACTACCAATTAAGATTAAACCCATAATCCTCTTAATCAAAGAGAAAAGAAAATGCTTTGAATATCTGAAATTTATCCTAATCAGGAAAGTTACTGGAAGTGCTCTGATTAATATCAAATTCAGTGATTATTAACAAGGAGCAATGTGGCACATTAACACAAAAATTTAAAATATTAAATTCAATGTACTCTCATATTCTCACAAAGGAAAAAGGAAAATTATAACATTTAAATCTGGGAACGTACATTTAACTCAAACTTAAATGCTAAACTATACTATAAAAACTACTGGTAAAATAGTCCATATAGTTCTAGGACACATACGTCATTCTTTATTTGCAGTATTCTCCATTACTAGGTTATTTACAGAAGGAAAGACAAATATTTTTCCAGCTATCCCAACCAAGAAATTATGAATACTTTAATATGCAATTTCTAATTTCACATGTACTGAGAAGACCTTTGAAATCTAGCTACTATGCATTTTATTTAAAATTTTCATTTACCAGTGTTCATGTCTGTAAATCAGCTTTTCTTTATGACATCAAGATGATATATTGTGCCCAGGCCCTGTTTGCCATACTAAGATCCAGGCATTTCTGGATACATCTGATTAATTTCTAAGAAAGTTCTATTTATACAGAGGTCTTAGGGTAAAAGAAGACAGACACAACAAACTTGACCTAATGTCAAGCCACAGTCTTCTGAGTTAAAGAGAAATTTTGTGTAAGATACAATAACTATCACAGATTTAATGCTCAGCTTAGCCCTCAATGGATTTATCTCTGTCCTACGGCAGGCAGAGAACAGGAATGAAAAGTTGGAAAAGCTTATGTACTGAACTCTTTAAAACCTTTGGGTATACACAGAACTATTTTGACATCTTTCCAATAATGTAATAAAAAAAGGAAGAAGAACCTTTCCCTATATATCTTTCAAGATAAGCTAGGCTATACTATGTAACAGATAAACACAGAAATCTGTCTGATGTGAGCTGGAAAGTCTTTCTCCAATTTACAGCTAGAATATTTGGATCACATGATCTCCTGGACCTTAATGTTAGGGAGAAGAAGCCTGAGGAAGGCACACTAGCTCTTAACTGCTTTGGTCCAGAAGTACCTTATGTCACTTCCACTCCTAATTCCATCACCGTTGTCTCACCTAACTGCAGGGGAAGCTGGGAAATCACATGTTCCCATGAGCCCAGAACAAAAGAAAAAAATAAGAAAAACAGGATTTGGTGAAACCTATCCTCACACCAACCTGTCACTTTGATGCAGATCTACTTTCATCATCTGTTTCCCAGAGGGCAGTGAAGTACTAAGTTGGCAGGTAATTCTGGAGGGTTGTGGGAAAGCTCAAAATACAATGTTGAGCACAATGTTGATACAATGTTGGAGTAACAACCAAGCTTTATAGGTGCAGCCACATTAACAAGAGGAAGGGAGACTTACCTATCCAAAAGAACTAGGGTGGCCCACAGAAGAAAAGCTCTGATGCTTGGACTCTGATCCATGCTAAGCAGTACAAATAGACTTGTTAATGAAAATATGCTGGTGAGGAATGGAGAAACTAAGGTTACACATGTGTTTATTTTATGTTTTGTCTTATTTCTTTTTTGTTTGTTCAACTTTTTAAGTGGTCTTACTTTAAATTTTCAGTCCGGTTCAATCAAAATAAAATCATTGGTATCCTGAAGTTTTTTTTTTGTTGTTGTTGTTGTTGTTTAAACCCACATTTGTTTATTTATTTATTTTTGGCTATGTTGGTTCTTCACTTCTGTGCGAGGGCTTTCTCTAGTTGTGGCAAGCGGGGGGGTCACTCTTCATCGCGGTGCGTGGGCCTCTCACTATCGAGGCCTCTCTCGTTGCTGGAGCACAGGCTCCAGATGCGCAGGCTCAGTAGCTGTGGCTCACGGGCCCAGTTGTTCCGCGGCATGTGGGATCTTCCCAGACCAGGGCTCGAACCCGTGTCCCCTGCATTAGCAGGCAGATTCTCAACCACTGCGCCACCAGGGAAGCCCTATCCTGAAGTTTTTATTGGTGAATTTAAGGAGAGTCAGATTTAAGCAGTTTATCTTTAAATTTCCAGCTTGGAATGTTCTTGTTCTATTCTATTATGCTCTATAAATATTTGTTGCTTCTTTTTATGTGTAAAGCATTACTAAAGGCACTGAAGGAAATAGAAAGTTGAATAAATGTTTCTTCCCCTAAGGAATAATCAGAAAAATTCAGTGGTGAGTTAAATTCACAAACAATTATGGAACAAAAAACAATGGTAAGTAAATGTGCAGTAAATGTGGCATAAAGTGATATAGGAAATTTACAAAAGAGAATATATCTAGCTTGGGAATAAAAAAAGCTGGAAACCAATCTTCTAAATGTATATATATATGTGAATTTCTGTATCTGTATCTCTTTATATATATATCTGTATCTCTCTCTATACATATATATTTGTATCTCTCTCTATAAATATCTGTACCTGTAAATATCTATATATCTGTATATATCAATATCTATATCTGTCTCTCTCTCTCTCTCTCTCTCTCTCTCTCTCTCTATATATATATATATATATATATGTATGTATACATATATATACATATTCTCTTTAGGTTTCCATCCCAGCAATTCTCATGAATTTAAACACAGAGTTTGTAGGAATTAACAAATAAATTTCTGATCTCCCTCAAACCCCAGATTATAATTTCCACTTCCTGTTGAACACATCTAACATGATCTTTCTCCCTCCTTCTGAATGCTACTGGCACCAGTGTTTCTCCCGTCACACTAGCTTAAAACTGATTTGTTATTGTTAATTTTTCATTATGTATAATGATCAGTTGAAATTAACTTTCCCTTTGTTTACGATCTACCTTATCATTATTGGGCATTATCTCGCTGCTGTATCTTACTGTAATGTTATCCCTCTCTACACTTTCTAGTTCCCTTCTTAATGCCCTACCCTGGATACAGCCTACATCACCACATTCAACTACCAATTCAGCCTTTCAATGCCCTGTCCTAATTCAAATACCACTCTGGGAAACCACCCCTAATCCTCTTAACCAAATGGAATGTTAAATTATTCAGAATCTATTTGGTTTATAACTCCTTATTCTATCCAGTATTACACTGTTTTGTTTGCTTGTTTTATCATTAGCGCCAGAACTTGAAGGTATCTGCTTGAAGGTAGGAAATGTGATTGACAATAGCTTGTACTTATTAGGTACTTAATACACATTTTAAGCTTAAATGAATTTCCTAAACTGACACCACTTGAAATTCTGAAAGAGAAATTATGAAGCCAGCTGTAAGAAATATCAAAATTCATTTTAGTCTTTTCAGTATTCTATAATGTATAATTTAAACAATGATAATTAGAGAATTGATTGTATCTGTGGTATTTTTCCAATTTTAAAATATTTCTCATTGATAATCCCTTATGATAATATAATTTACTAAAATAATGATAGGCTTGGTTTCCAGAAAAAAAAAAAATGTCTTCTTATATCCAATGGTTTCTTCTGCCCTCCCCCTGCCAAATATAGAAGTTTTAGAAATGGAAAAAGTGTACCTATTTATCACTTTGTAACAATGAAATGTTGTAACATTATTAACTCTAGGACAGTTTGTCAAGCCCCACCAGACATTGCAGGAAAAGGTCAAAATTATTTATACATTATTTTATACTCCAATATTAGTAATAGGTTAAGAGGAAGCAATTATTTAAGGGAAAAAAATAGACTTTTAAAGATCTCCAGTGGAAGTACTGCCAAGGGAAAAATATTATTGTATCATAGAACTCTAGTAAAAACGTCAACTTGCCTGTTTCAGTGTCTTATACATTGGTTGGTAGTTGTTCCAGGATATCTTTTCACAGTGGAAAAGAATAAATTATGCCACCATTATGTGAAATATATGTACCCCCATAGAGAATGCTTTCCTTTATAGATCCTGGTATACTGTGGCCTCATTCAGTTCATAAAACACTGACCTGTCAAAACATCTTATGATTAGTAGGGAAGTAAGTATATTTTGAGTATTTCACAGGGAGTACTTGGTTTATTTTTCAGAGTACAGATATTTCAAAGAAAAATGTCTAATACTAGAAACAATAAAATTATGATTGCATGATGTTATATTTTGGCAGAAAGTAGCTTCATTCATTAAAGTAAGAGATTTCATTCTCTTTAAACATGGTTAAAATTTTATGAGATTACAGCAACATAAAACTTAGTCTAAATCATCAAAGTTTTTAGTTTATAAAAAAAAAAATCTGGAAAGATTCCTTTTCCTGGGTCCATGATCTTAGTTACTTTAAGACACTGTAATTAAATAATGTTATAATTGAGAGTTCATACAGTCATAAAAATCACTATTCAGTCATTCTTACATAGTCCTTACACGTAAAATGGTGAGACAAATCTAATAGGAAATGACTAGTGTCTAAGGAGAGATAAGATTATGGAAAATATTTTTCTCTTCCCTTATAGAGAAAGATTATATATGAAGCCAAAAGTCAGGAACAGGTAGAAGTCTACACTGGCAAAGACTCTATCATAAGTAATGGACAGGATCCCAGAATGATGAACTGGCATCAAGGAGAGCTATATGGGACTCATTCATTCCTTAATATACAAATATTTACTGAGTGCCTGCTCAGTGCATTTCACTTCTCAAGGTAGTAGGGAAAGTACAGTAAATAAAGCAAACAAAAATGTGTTCTTATGTGGCTTGCATGATACTGAAGAGAAAGTAAACAAGCATAAATACAGGATAGTATAATATCTGATAGTAATAATATTATAAAGAAATAGAGTTGGCTAAAGGAATAACTGATTTGCGAATTGAGAGTGCTGGAGAGGACTAGAAGCCTAGAGGGAAACAGTGTCTGGCTATTTCCTTCCTATTCCTAATAGTGTTAGCTTAGCAGTGATTTTTCATCCTTGTCGTGACCATTGAAACCAGCAGCAGTAGTTGATCCCGGTTTGCTCTCTTTCCAACAACCCCAGAAATACTCTCATCGGATCCCCTCAGAGACAACAGTACCAACAGCTAGCATCTTCTACATGGTTCCATCCCAGCACTGCCCCTCCCCTAACATTAGAACACCAGGACCAGCCAAGCAGTGTCCTCTATAAGTCTGAGAACCAGCTTCATGATATCTTCCCCCAAGTTTTTTAATTTTTAACAAGTTCGACATTTTTCCTTAATTCCACAAACCTTAGGAAAGACAGCTGCTTTCCGAAGTTACTACTTCCGTATCTCAGCATGCCCTTTTTTTTGGCTTTTTGCTCATTACCAGTACTTCAGTGTTTTTTTTTTATACTATGGTCTCATTAAAATAACCAGTGTTATTTCTGTATCATAACTGGACACTCACCAATGCACTCCTAAAAGACAAACATATAATTCCTTCTCAATCAACCCCTATATGTGTGTAATACACACACATACACTCACGTAAAGTTGCCTCTAACAGTGATCCCTATCTCAGTTCACATCATCATATACCACCCAGCTTTGCAAGACAGAAGCCAAAAAATTTTTCTTGAAAGCTTTATCCCCTGAACCCATATTAATACCTCACTAAAATCCAATTAATTTTTCTTCTTAAATATCTCTAAAACTCATCCCTTTATCTTCTTCTCCACTTCCACCTTACTAATATATGCCTTCCATTATATATGCCACACGCATACACCATCCTTTATCTGGTCTACAGTAATGATGACCTAATTAGATATTTCTATTCATTCTGCATCTATCTTTACTCCATACTGACTGAGGCTATTTAAATACTTACGTTGGTCATCTCACTCTCCACAATCCTCATTCCCTTCCTTAGAGTACAAACCAAAATCTTTAATGTCACGTATAATACCTTGCAGCATCTAGCCCTTGTCTGTCACTGCTGGTTCATCTTTCAATGTGTCCCACCTATATTGTGTATTTCATCACACTTAACCTTCTTTTAGTTTCTCCATTGTTCCAGGCATCATTCAGAGCTCCTTTATATGCTGATTCTTTTGCCTGTAATGTACTTCTATTCTCAAACACTTAATTTACTATCCATGGTTTATCCTGCATATCTTAGCTTAAATACCTCTTCCACATCAAAGTCTTTCCTGAATCCTTGAATTACATTTAGTCTTCCTATTATAATCTCTCATAGCATCACTTACATTTTTTCAGATTCCCACTCATTGCTCTCTGTTCTAATTACTCACACAATATATGCAAATAAGAATAAATTCTAGTCAGTATCAATCAAATATAAAATATCAAAATACAAATTAAACTTTATATTGCAAGGAGCTACATAAACAATGGCCAATTCATGTGCTGATCTGCCCCTATTTCAAAGCTTTTAAAGTTTAAGTTTTTCAAATGACTTTTCACTGGACAAGCCATTTTTTTAAATAGTTTACTAAAATATTATTCTGCAAAGAAGGTAATTTGGGATTCACTGGCTTAAGTGAAGTTAATAAGTTTCTTTACTCTTGGACTTTGCAAAACATTTCAGTTGTCAATAATGATTATAAGTATAATGTATAATATATCTTATAAATATAAAAATAATTCTAAGTTATTTCTCAATTTTTTTGTGTGATACTAGGATCCCTTGCTAAAACTGAGGATACATTGCTTAGGACATGCACAGCACTGTGGTTTATATCTAATTTAAAGGACCAATAGAACTTTAAAGTTGAAAAAATAATGCTCTTTATATTCTAATATAGCTTGAAAAACATAAATCACACTAAAAGTAAACCTACAGTTTCTAAATTATATGAAAAAACTGTGGCATAATTTCAAATTTGATTAAATCAATAATGAAGAAAACATTTATTGATTTGAATCTGTTGAGCAAATGAGTGCAATTCTGATTAGCTCTTCATATTTCTTGACTTTTTTTGTTGTCGCACCATTTTTTGCTTTTATTTTCAATTATTTTTGTAATCTCTATATTTTATTCTATTGCCATCTAAACCAGGTACTATTGGGTACCAACAGTAAGAGATTAAATGTTTATAAATATTTAATAAAACATTATGGTAAATAAGGGTTAATTTTTGTTATTAATATTTCCATGAAGTTTATTAATAATTGCATTTAAAATATTTTATTTTGTTATATAACAATATTTGTATGTTAACCAGAATATATATAACCAGAATTTAATAGTAGTTATGAAAAATAATTTATTTTATCTTTAAATATTCCCTTTTATTATTTACTGAAAAAATATAGGCAAGATAACTTAAAAGTAAAATATACAGTAATAAATGTAATATTATCAAATTAAAGGAAAAATCAGTAGTTTTTGACCACATCTCTTTTCCTAGTTTTTCTCTCAAGAGGAAGATAATTTTTACCATCTTAGCTGTTTTTCCTAATATTCATTTCCATAGTTCATATCTTGATATATCAATCTTAGTCATTATATGTTATAATAGACAAAAATTTTATCTTACATCATTATTCTATCTCCTCCATTCTCTTAATATATTTATGACAATAATGTTAATTATATCAATACAACAATTGTATAAATATTGTTCACTGCTAATGGAATTAATGCTCTCAGATTGTCTATCTTGTTTTGTATAGTTGAAAATCTCTTGGAGATAATAACTGTCTCTTTTCTTTTTTCTTTCTTTTTTTTTTTTTTTTTTTTTTGCCGTACACGGGCCTCTCACTGTTGTGTCCTCTCCGATTGTGGAGCACAGGCTCCGGACGTGCAGGCTCAGCGGCCATGGCTCACGGGCCTAGCCGCTCCGCAGTATGTGGGATCTTCCCAGACCGGGGCACGAACCCGTGTCCCCTGCATCGGCAGGCAGACTCTCAACCACTGCGTCACCAGGGAAGCCCTAATTGTCTTATTTTTAAATGTATATTTTTACATATATTTTCATTTTTTCCATCAAATCTAGCACTTACCTATTCTTATTTTATTTGAAATTCCCAAGTATATGAAATAGTCTATGAAGTCCTTATCTTTTATTTTCTAATAGTTCCTCTCATTTTCCAAGATCCCTCTATCTTACTACTTTATTGTACAGTAAACGATCTCTAGATGCTTGAAGTACTGTCATACTTCAACTTCCCTTCTCAGCTTGCCTGGGTTTAATACATTATTTAATTGATCTCCTATCTGTCTATTTCCCAGTTTACTTCACCGTCTTACTGGCAAATTACATTGGATGGAATATCATTAAGTATACAAGAGATAAAGTTTTTAATCCTAGAATTAAACTTGTCTTCACTCTCACTTTATTTTTTATACATAATTTGATTAATTTTGAGATTTAAAAGTCATCTTTCTTCAGGACTTTAAAGTGATTATTCCATGTGTTCTAGCATCAAGCATTGCTGTTGAACTTTTCAATATCATTATGATCCCCCTTTATGTTTCACCTAATTTTTTCTCATTGGATGAATTATATTTTTTTCTAAAAATTCTATAGACAGGTATTGTCTGGACTGGTTTCACCTCTGTTTTTATGGTTTTTTTCCTTAAATCTCTCATGGATTTGATACACTTGCTCTATTCTTTTGGAGACTTTCTTTGAATTTCTTTTACAACATTCTTATTTTATAACATACCAGCAATTGTAGTTTATTTGCAAAAATCTTTCTTGTCCTCTGAGAGTTTCTTCTTCATAATATCTCACATCTGTCTAAGGATATCAAGGAGAGAAATTTGAAGTCTTTTATATATTCTATTTTCTTCTTTTTTCCAGGTACTTTTTTTTTCTTTGTAGTTTATTTTGGTCACTCTATCAAACACTAAGGGTAACCTGCCCATTGTGCCTTTGGCATTCACTGTACTGTTGCTCTCTAATTGCTTTCTACTCTAAGTACTTGAAAGTGTTTTGCTTGAAGGTATTCTCTGGACTTGAGTCCCTAGTCTTGCCATGGAGAAGGCTGAGTTAAAATGCAAGGAAATTAATGCCGCAGGAAACATCTCCCAAACATGAAAGTTGGTGGATACATGCCTCAGTTTTTTTTGCCCTCAGGTAGGAAAACTCACATATTTGAAACCTCCCAGAGATCCCAGGCAGGAATGAGCCCAAGTTGTCCATAACCAGAACCTGTTAATTAACCTAATCAATATAGTCTCATTCCCTTCTTTTTCCTTACACCTCCATTCCAGTATCACTATTTCCTGTGATCTCCTCCCACATAAACTACTTGCACTCAAATCTTTGTCTCAAATTTGCTTTAGGAAGAACATAAACTAAGACATTCTTTATTGTGGGCCTTTACCCAAATGTCAGGTGGTTGCTGGTAGTCACTTCATAGTAAAAGTAATGCCATAAAAATTGATGGAAATCTCTGTGTGCATGAAGAAGAGGTGCATTACTTTAAAGGAGTGTGCTCAACTGAAGGTGATTTTGCCTCCCAGGGGACATTTGGCAACGTTTGGCAACACTTTCCATTGTCACCACTTGATGGGGAGCTACTGACATTTACTGAGTATAGGTCAGGAATGCTGCTGACATTTGAAAATTTGAAAATTTGTGCTTATGAGGCATACTATTAATAGAGTAAAGGGGAAATTTTATATGGTCATTGGAATAAATCTAGAAAAATAATTTGTCAGAAAGCAACATCTATCCATGATAAAAACTCAGACTTTCAGGAATAGATAAAAGCTTCCTTCGATTGCTAAAGGATCATGCATGTAAAACTTACTGCCAACATCATAACTAAAAGTTAAATATACAATAATCACCCTCCTTTCCCAAGATCAGGAACAAAGCAAAAGTGTCTATTCTCACCACTTCTATCCAACATTGTTCTGGAGCTCTTAGGCACTGCAAGTTAGCAAGAAAAAGAAGTAAAAGACATACAAATTTTTAAAAAGAAAGAAAATAGAATACTCCTTTTTGCAGACAATAATTGTGTATGAGGTACATCTTAAGAAATTAACAAAACTACCACTAGAACTAATAAGTGAATTTAACATGGTCTTGAGGTATATGGTCAATATAAAATATAAAGTGCATATTTATTTTCTGTATATAATAATTGGAAAATAAATGATTTTTAAATTTTGATTTGCCAAAGTATCTAAAAACATAAAATACTTAGGAATAAATGTAATCAAACATATTTGAGATCTCTGAACTGAAAAATACATGGCACTCCTAAGAGAAATTAATAAAGACAAAAAAGGAGAGATATGCCATGTTCTAAGACTAGTAGTTGCAATACACTTAAGACATAAATTCCATATTGCTCTATAGATATAACAGAATCCCAATCATAATCTCAACAGATTGTTTTCCCAAGAATTTGGCAAACCAATTCTAAAATTTAAATGGGTAAAAAGGAATCTTAAAGCAATACTGAAAGGAAGGATATAAATAACTAGCTATTTTATTCTTATAGACCTTCACAATTAAAAGGTCTATACATAGATGAGGTTAGACCAAGTAGGTTTAAAGAATAAAATGCTTAACACATCAAAGCCCCACAAAAGTATTATTTTATCTTTGAAATCAATGTAAAACTTGAAATATGTTGGCTAGAGCTAACTTCAATTTTCCTCCAGATGCCAACACTTTAAAAAAACTGTATATATATATATATATATATATATATATATATATAAACACATACCCAATATTAAAAGGAAGAAAATGAACTTATTTTATGCCAGAAATAAAGGGGGAATTCAAAGATAAAGCAGTAAAGAGTTTCAATTGTAGATAATAATCAGTGGGGTGCAAAGACTTAGGTTCTGACCTCCGTGTGGAGACAGAAGACATGGATTTGGGTCCGCGTGAATTAGGAAAATGGAACTAATAGATATGTATAAAGATGAAATTTTGAATGAGCTGTGCTTTCAAGGAAAAGTAATAAGAAGCTCTTGACCCACCAGCCTAGGTAAGTGCTAAGGGGGAAAAATATGGCAGAGAGAGAGAAAGAAAGAAAGAAAGGAAGAAAGAAAGGAAGAAAGAAAGGAAGAAAGAAAGGAAGGAAGGAAGAACGGACGGAAGGAAGGAAGGAAGGAAGGAGAGAAAGAAAGAAAGGAGGGAGGAAGGAAAACCTCAGAGAAGTGAGGAATCTGGGACCTTCCAGGGATCAGAATCATGATATAAGAAATTAATATAATAACAGAACTGGAGCCAGGAACCCTGAGAGGCTCTAAAAGAAACAAAGGCTAAATCAAACTTTAGGGTTACTTTGAAAATACAGGGGCATTGAAATACCTTAAAAGAAAACAAACAAAAATAACAATTCTTATGGTAGGAAATATTTAATGAGAAGGAAATTGTACCTAGAAGGAAAGAGTAAAAATCCTAAAAAGCATGACTAGCAGAAAATTTGTAAACATACTTTTAAATAAAATAAGAAGTAACTGTATTTTAAAACAAAAAGCCAGTGTTGGGAATTTTAAAACAAGGTTAAACCAAACAGTAGACCCTTTTTCATGTAAGATGGGAAGAACATGGTAAAAATTTCATGTTTTCTAAGGCATTTTTATTGGCTGAAAAGTGAGACCATGAAATTGATTTATTTTAATTTTTTAAGTCAAACATGTTAAAATGTAAGAATATACAATAAAATAACATGAATAGAATGTAAATGATACAAAATCCAAATCAGGAGAGAGAAAGAAATAAAAAATATAACCATTATAAAGGAAAGCAAAAAAATGAGAGTAACCCAAAAAAAGGCATAATATTTAAAAACACAAAGTAAGCACATAATAAGATGGTGGGCAACAGTCCACAAAATTTTTTTCCTTACTAGACTACCAGTTTACTATAAAAGGATATAACCCAGGAACAGCCTATGCATCTCTTCCAAAGGGCAAAGTACAGGAAAAGTTGTGGAGCTTCCATGCTCTGGAGTCCAGGCACACCACCCTCCCAGCGACTCCATGTTCTCACCAACCCAGAAGCCCACTTAAAATATGAATCAGAGTGTTTTCGCAGATTCATGATCATCGCTTTGAAAACAACAGATTCTTGAATTGTAGTGAAAGAAAAATCTAGCTTTTTCTGTTTAATACATAAACACAATGAAACAAATTTTGAAAGCAAAGGGTAGAAAATGTAATGCACACAAATACTAACCAAAAGAAGACTGGTATAGTATTATCAGTATTAGACAGAAGGGAATTTAGGCAAGTAAAGATAAAGAACTAATGAGTTGATAAAATAAAAATTGTTTTTCAGAATAACAAAATAAAACACACTTGTTCTCAACAACATAACCTTAATATAAAGAAAAGCTATATATTGAGAAATATGGAGAAATTGTTAAATACACATTCATTGTGGCAGATTTTAAAACATAATTCTCAAAAAGATATACAAAGTAGGAAAAAATAAGTACATAGAAGATTCATATAGCACAATAAACTGCATCTCATGGATGTATAAAGAACCCTGCATAACAGTAAAATAGTATTCTTTTCAAGAATCATATGTGTACCATTTACAAAATTTGAACTTCATTATACTACAAAACAAGTCTTAACAAGTACCAAATTATTTAAATCATACAGACAATGTGTTCTAGGGAAAAGAAAATTCAAAAAGCCATAAACCAGCAGAGACTGCTAGCTAGTCTTCCATTTCAATTTTCTTCCCCTTTTTGGCCAACCCAAATGAACTACATTCCTAGCTTCCTTTGTAGTTAAATATAGCCAGGCATCTAACTACCCTGCAATAAAATGTGAGCATAAGTAGCAAATGCCATTGCCAGGTCTAGCTGTGAGCACTTCTCCAGGCTCCTATTGCTTCTGCTGACTGAATGCAGATTAAGATCAAGCAAATCCTAAAGGACAGGTTAGGCAGAAGATGGAAGGGAAGAATTTCTCAGGTGATCACCGTGTACAGCTGAGTCCACTGACTCCTGTTGAGCCAAGTGTGGAAACACTCAATTTTGACTGCTCTGTTACGTCAGTTCAGCCTTCTCTCATAGAAATAATAGGAAAAGAGCCTTGTGGTTTGCAATTTAAAACCATACTTCTAAATAATTCAAAAGTCACAGAAATATAATGTAAATCATTTAATATTCAGATCTGAATGAAAAAAGAAAAGCAACAAGAGATACTTAGAGCGTCTAAAAAATTATTAAACAGAAACCTCAACTAGAGTTGGGAGGAAAAAAAGGGTTTCACACCCTGCAACAGCAGCAGAGCCCAAGAGGAGGAAGAAAGACTATTCTTTTTTCCAGGTAAGCTTTCAGTCAATGAAAAGTCATGGACTGTTTGTTTACTACAGTACAGCCCTCCCAACTCCCTCTTCCTCTCTATAAAAGCATTCTCCTCCCCCTGCTGTGCAGCAACTTGCATATGGCTCTCATATGTGCAGAATTTTGCAACCCCAAATTGCAATTCTCTGCAGATCCAGAATAAGCCTATGTTTGCTAGAGAAATATCTGGCAGTCTATTTGTTTCAGGTCAACAAGTATAATAGCTTCAATACTTAGATTAGGAAAATAAGAAAGATGTAAAATTAATAGGATAAGTATTCAATTTAAGAACAGCACAGAAAATCAAAGAGATGAGGAGGGAAATAATAATGACAAAAAAGTAAAGAAATAATAGATACTATCAACAAAATCAAATGCTAGTTCTCTGAGAAGACTATTAAATTAACTGATTCTTAGTCAAAAAAGAAAACCTGAAGAGACCAAAAATTATGGAACATTAGTAAAAATCTACTCACAAAGGTAACACCATGGCTACATAATATAATTTAGAAGTGATATTAAAAGTTTAAGAAATGAATAAACTCTACCTTTTACAAAATATTGATTTACTATTTTAAAAGGCAAGAAAATTACAGATATTTGTGTGTATCTATTTTAATGTAATGGTAACAAAGAAAGGCATTTGTGGTAGATAATTTTATATATCAATTTGACTGGGCCACAGGGTGTCCAGACTTTTAGTCAAACATTATTCTGGGCATGTCTGTGAGAAAACTGATAAAATAGATAATTGATAAAATTATCTTTTAAATCCATGGACTGAATAAAGCAGATTGCTCTCCCTAATGTGGATGGCCTTTATCCAATTATTTGGAGGCCTGAATGGGAAAAAATGTTGATCCTCCACCAAGCAAGGGAGGATTCCTCCTGCCTGACTGCCTTTGAGCTGGGACATCAGCTTTATCCTGTCTTCAATTCATATTGAAACATCAGCTCTCCCTAAATCTCAAGCCTGTGTCCTTAAAACTGGAACTACACCATTGACTCGCCTGGGTCTCCAGCTTGTGAACTCACCCTGCGTATCTTAGGACTTGTTAGCCTTCATAATTAATTGTGTGAGCCAATGTCTTATAATAAATCATATATATATATATCCGTAATTGGTTCTGTTTTACTGGAGTACCCTGAGAAATACAGCATTAAAAGAAAAGAAAATTGTGGGGCAATTTCCTTTATGAACCAAAATGCAAAAAACATAAATGAAATAATAAAACACCAGTGATGTGGATACATATATATTTACACATACATATACATACACATACACACACACATCATGATCAAGTGGGATTTTTCCTAGGAATGTAAATAACATCTTTTTATGAATTTTGCCACAGGAATCAATTGAAGGAAAAAAAATCATGATTTTAGTACTAGCTACAATAAAAAGTATTAGATAAACCAAAGATCATTAATGACAAATACTTTAGTAAAGCAGAATTTTAAGAAAAAAATTAATTTAATAAAAACTACCTATCAAAACTCTGTAGCAAATATCAGTGTGATAAAAGAATTGTAAGATATTATCCAAAAGCAAAAAACAAAGTTATCCACTATTATGGATTTTAATCAACAGGATATTTATTAGAAGTCCTATGCAAGCCAATAATAGTAGAAAAAGGAGTGAAGCATACAGGAATTGTAAAGGGATCATTTTAAATGTAATAATTGTATGCAATGATTGCCCATGTGGAAAACTCAATAGCATCTATAGGCAAGATAATAAGATGAGTAAGCAAAATTAAAATATAAAAAAATCGGTATAAAAATCCATACATTTATGCTTAGCAAAACTAATTTTGAAATGAAACTTTTAAAAAACTCAATTCACAGAAACAGTAACCCATATGGTATACAGGAATAAATCTAATGAAATATGTTCAAGATCTTTATAAATAAAATTATTTTTAGAAAATAACATGTGCATAAAAAAGACCTCAGTAAATGAAGTGATAAATTATATTTATATATATAGTAAGACAATATTATATAGATAATGTCAGCTGAAAAAAACACACAACTTAAGAGCTATGAGTTGAGTTTTATTCAGGGTCACAGGACTATTATCCAAGAGATATCCTCTCAGATAGGTCTGAGGAACTGCTCTGAAGAGGGGGTGGGCAGTATAAAAATAGTTCGGGCCAGGAAATACATGCAGTCAAGCATACGTATCAATAAAAAGTTAGTTATTCAGGAGAAACAGATATCTCCATTAATGATTTTAGCGGGTTTTTTTTCCTATGTATGGGAATGTGTAAGAACTTGTGTTCATTGACATTCTTCCTGAGATAATCTAAGTGTCTAAAGGGCTTCCCCCCACCCCCCACCCCCCCACCCCCGCAAAGCACAGAGTGCCTTATCATGTTTTTCGTCCTGAATTCCTTTCAGGTTGTAAGGTCAGTCAATGACTGCAGTGGCTAAAGACTCAATCCTTGTGAAACTGGATGGCAGACAAATGTACCTTCAAAATGGTCTTTAACTTCTGTTACTGCTAATACAGTTGTAGAATTTGAAATTCTGTTCTTAAAATTATTAGAAAAGAAAAAAAGGAAACTAGGATTTTTTTTTTTTAAGAAATGTGTTACATTAATTATCAGTGAAACGGAGCAAAACCCTGTTGCCTCCCGCCTCCCAGTACAAAGGCTACTCCATGTCCCCTGCCTCCTGACTGTAAAAAAGCTAAAATCTCCCAGGCCTCCCCGCATCACAAAAGAGTAGGCTCAAACAGTTAATTATTAGGACAATAGAGTCACAGAATCTTCCAGTGTCTGATGCACATTCCTGAGATTTTTTACATACTATAACTGCCACCAGAGGGAAAAATCTAATTGCATGATGACCAGACTGTAGCCATGACATACGCTGCTCTGTCTTGAGCAGTACTTATGGCTAGTACCATTCCAAGAACTGGCCTTGAGAATGAGAGTAACATTATTGCTCATAATTATCTGTATTTTTGTGGGTATCAAAATAACCGTAACTTGCTCTGTTCATATATGTAAGCAGGTAACTAAAATTGTCAGCAAAGAGATGATGCTACAGACCCATGTCAACACCTTCCACCCTAAGAATATGGCGTCCTATATCAGCATGAAAAGTTACAGAGGATCGACCTTCACCCATAATCCCATAAAAATGGAATGATGACTGACAGTGGGGATTTGTAAGCAACTTTCTGCAGGAAAGAGCTCTTTGCAGGAGGCCCCTTTTGGCCTGTCACTAAGCAAATCTATATTTTAACTAACCTCCAACCCAAGCACACCTTTCCACTCTTTTGAACACACAATACTTTGCCTAACCTGCTGCTTTTCTCCTTAGAAAAAAGAAACAGAAATGAAGAATAAGTGATTAAAAGATGACCAAGTATTTTTCCCCAGCCTCCCCTTCAGTAATCTCACAAAAAAACTGTGTGAACAAGATAGCATTTAAAGAAAGACCACAAGGAGTTGACAAGTCTGCATGCAATGGGAGATGGTGACAAATCTGATCTGCTGTCTCAATGATTAACTGAGATTACTTCCCTTTTGTCCCTTTAAAGACCTGCATGGCCAAGCAGAATCTTTGGAGTTGGTCTTGGGACACGAGTCTGCCTTCTCCCCAGATTGCTGGCTTTCTAATTAAAGCAGCTTTTCAGTTCCTACCAGCACTTGCCTTTACAGTATTTACTTTTGAGTGGCAAGCAGCTGGACCTGAGTTCAGTAATATCAGCACTCCAGAAAGGTCTTTCATGCTGCCCTCATTTCTCAATGTTCCCTTTATTTCTGTGACTCTCCAGTATCTTTATAATATTTTGTTTATTTATGTTTAAATGGTCTGAGTTGTTATCACTGCTATAACCCAGAGAATTTTAGTTAATACATTTGTTTGAGTTCAAACTATTCAAGTCTCTCTGACTCTATTACCTCACCTATAAAAAGAGGTTTTACTGAATATTTTCCAAGTTTCTCTCAAGCACTCAGAATCTTTTTTTTTCATTATCTGTGTTATATATATGCAAAGGACATTGTATATATTCTTTATCTTAAATTGGAAACCACCTCTGTTAGGAGAATTAGAGGAATTAAACTACTTACCACACTCATTCCATTAGCATAGATGTATTAGTCAGTCTTCTGAATACAACTACTTTGAATTCAAGTTACTTGCCTTTCACAGGAGTGATGTGTATGGTGAGGGGCCTTTCTAAGACTATATAGCAAAATAACTTGCTGGAGAATGACAGTGCTTATGCTGATAGTAAAATCACCATAGTAACATAGCCCTGATCTGACCCTGAAGACTCTTTCAAATAATGCATTGTTCCTGAGATCAGCAGTCAAATTATCTATTTTTAACCAGAGGAGACTGGGAGAAGAAAAAAGAAATTAAATGGAGTTTGTTATGCTCTTTTGAAAAAAAAAATTATAACACTGATTTGTTGCAGTGGAAATATAACCTCAAAATTTTAGTTGGACTTCAAAATGAATATCTGGCTTCTTTCTTTTTTTTTTTTTTTTTTTTTTTTTTGCGGTATGCGGGCCTCTCACCGCTGTGGCCTCCCCCGTTGCGGAGCACAGGCTCCGGACGCGCAGGCTCAGTGGCCATGGCTCACGGGCCCAGCCGCTCCGCGGCATATGGGATCCTCCCAGACCGGGGCACGAACCCGTATCCCCTGCATCGGCAGGCGGACTCTCAACCACTTGCGCCACCAGGGAGGCCCCTGGCTTCTTTCTTAAATAAGAAGTGTTTATTTATTTACAAACTAAATCTGACCTTAGTATTAAAACAACCCATGACAAGGTTTTAAAAACTGAAAAATACAAATAAATAACAAAAGGAAACATAAATGATACATAGTCCTCTCCATGACTCAGATATTTATTTATTGCTTTCATTATTTTTGTTTTTGAGGAAAGGACACATTTTGAAAAGTCTAGGTTAAGTTTTGTTGAACAAGAATTCTTTATTTACATGTGGAGGATTTCTGGAATTATTCAACAGTTTTAAAAGTATATCTGATACTTAAGTACTTAAATGTGAATATGTAGTTTTATTTAAATTAGTCTCTGGCAAAGAAGTCTCTATTCCAAAGCTAAATATTGACTTAGAAAAATGCAGTGAAAGCAGTAAAAAAGCAGGGCATTAATAAGCTGGCATATCTTCAGTGATAAACAGTAACTAAATATATACATTTAGTAGAGAGTAATATCTTTATTATTTGCTTATTAACCTATCCAATGTAAATTTCTTTTTATTTTTAATTTAACTTATAAAGAAGTCTATGTTGATTCCTAGGACTCTATAAAATTTTATAAAATTTCTGCTTTAATGACTTATTAGCTATTTAGATATTTTAAGCTTCTATTTCTCTTGCTACTAGCACCAATTAAGTTGTGAATGTAATTTACGCTTCCTGATCAGCAATCGCATATAGATACTACTTACTGAATGCACTGCCTGGAAATTAATGCCCCCAAAGGGCTTTCTTTTGTCAAAAACATTGCTGAATCATTGTGTAAACACTTTGAGAATGTCTAACAAACACCATCAAAGTGGAATGTTGACTGATGCTTCTGGTTTTATGTTCTGTTTCCAAAAGATTAGGGAGAAAAAACATAAAGCATTGCATTATAATTTAGTGTGTCTTTTCAAAAGTTATGACTGCTGAGTATTTCAAATCAAGTTATGATGCAAAGATTTTTAAGCTATCTGGCTCTTGATGATCAAGAAGGAGCCCATTACAGCTCTACAAATTGACACAGCAAATCTGATCATCAAGCACCCTGCAAGAAATACAATTACATTGTGCTGTAATGATTCTCAACTTCATAAATAACATCCCAAAATCCATGAATGAAATAAATTCCTTAAAGACTTTATTTTAGAACCTAGGTTTCTTAAACGTATGCTAATGCTATTTCCAAGATGTCTTTGAACTGAATTGAATACTTTATTACTGACTGATGATAAAGTATTTTTAAATAAGAAAATGTAAGACTGTGAGATAGAATCATCGGTAACTCAGAATTTTAAGTATTCCTCTCTTTTCAGTAACATTTTGATGCTATTTGACCCAAAAATTTATCTAGGTGTTCCACTTTTTGTGAATGTATAGTTTTCTATTTTAACATTGAGCAAAACCCCTAAAGTTCTATTATAAACAGTGATTTCTGTTCAGGGAGCATGTATAGTTAACACTTGAACAACAGGGGTTTGAATCGTGTGGGTCCACTTATGGGCATATTTTTTCTTAAATAAATACAATCTGCCCTCTCTATCCACAGTTCCACATCTGCCTTTGAATCCATGGATGCGGGAATTCATGGATATGGAGAGCCCACTATGAGACTTGAGCTTCCATGGATTTTGATATATAGTCTGTCCTGAAACCAATCCCTTGGGGATATCAATATACGACAGTATTTGAAATGGAGGCTAGATGGCAGGAGGGAGCCATTTAATCATTTATCTATTCATTCAAAAATATTAATAGAATTCTTCTGTGTGCTGAAACACTTTCATAGGCATAGGGGTGCTATGGAGAGATGAAAAAGAGAAAGAAACAGGAACTTCTCCTTTGAAGTAGATGATATATTGGATATATCTAAATAAGTTTCTCAGTATCATTTATATAGAGCTAGCTACCATCACTGAAAAGCAAAATCTGAAAGTTTTGAATAATGCAGATCTTTACTATGGTTTTCATTAAAAGACAGAGCAGAGTTTGCATAGCTCATTACATATCAAATATTCCTTAAAATCTTTCTTTTCAATCTTTCTCTGTTTTTGGTATTTCTCATTTATAGCAACTACTAAAATTGCTATTTCTCACTTATACCAGTAGAGTTCACTCACTGCCATATTGCTACAGATCCAAGACTTCAATCCTATGCTCTCCTGGTATATATGTTTAAATCTGAAACCTGACAAATGCTACCTGTTGTATACAGCTATCTGGGAAATATGGATTTCCTTCCACTCTACTGGTTTTCTTCAGAGAATACGACACCTCTACCTTCATAATCTCTCCATTACCCACAAGGTCTTGAAAATAAAATTATCCATATAATAAAAAATTACTTGGTGACATCTGATGGAAGTTAGTGTACAGAATGCTGATATGCTCTATTCAGCAAACATGAGCTCCTGTGGTCTCCTATATATTGGCTGGCCTCTGCTCCTTTATTGGCATTAATAAAGAGTCAGCGCCACAATTCTATGTGCTGTTAGGTGAAGAAGAAACTAGTTCTGATGCACTGTACCTACTCTGCCTTCCATATTCCCATAAACAAGAGGAAAGGAAGAGTCCCAGGATTCCATCTACTTTGAGTAAGACTGACATACCTGGCTCCATTCCTACAGCAGCAGGTGAAGAGGGGTAATAGAAGTCTGCTTTTACCTGGCGACCTCTTTCCTTTCCTCCCTCATAACAACCACTACTACAGTCTCACATCCACAACTTGTTCTGGGTTCATGGGAACTTTCTGTCATTATGCACATTAGTCAATGGCCCCAAACACACTTAGCGCATACAGCCCTGACCCTCAATCTTCCCTCTCCCAAACTTCTTCCCCTTATCACTCTTCCTTCTGTAACTCCACAATCCCTCAGTACTAAAATCATACCATACTCAACTTCTCTGAGATGATCTTCACTCTCCTTTTTGCTTTTAACCCAAACTGGCTGTCTTGTGAACCCCAGGGATGATCTCAAGGTAAATTATCTTAAAATAATGGTCATCCTTATACCATATTACTGTGTCCAAATCATTCTTTCTCCCTCCTCCCCCAAATTCCAATTTCAAATTACACGTCAAAATGCTTACCTCCGTCAAAATATATAGTGATACAAATACCTACATAGGGGACTCTGTGAATACTCCGGCATTTTCCCAAGAATATTTAATACTCACAAAAACCCTGTGAGGTAAATATTATTAATACCCTATTACAGCAAAACTCCCTGAAAGCACTATCTATTCTGAGTTTCCAATTACTCTCCTTCACTTCTTTATTAAGTCAACGCCAAGATTGATTTTCCTCTTCTCCACAACATGACAAGTATTTATCTCCAACTAGACCCTTCAACTCTTGAATTTCATAAATATTTAATAAACACCTGATGATATAGCATTCTTATGGACATCTCAAATTCACCATAATTAAAATTCTTATTCTATCCTTCTGTTCATGTGACTGTCACATCTCAATAAGTTGCAAATTTATACTTTCAGTTGCTCAGGGCAAAAATTCAGATGCTATTTTTGACCCTTTTCTTCCTCTCACAGCCTTTACCCAAGCCATCAGCCTATCCTTTGGGTATCCATCTTCCAAACACATACAGATCATGGCCTGTTCTTATCACCTCCAACACTACCACACTAGTCTTTATAAGGTCACCATAAAGTTATTGTCCCAACTGATACACTTTCAGGAATAAGACACGAGGAATAAGACACCAGATGTGAACTGGGATTCTTCTACCAAAGAAGATCACTTTGATCAAAGACTGTCACTCTATGTCAAAGCCACAAACAAATTTTATCCTCTGTATTTGCAATAGCCTCCTAACTTATTTTTCTGCTACCCTTACGTTTTAGCAACCAGCACACATAAAATGTAAGCCAGGTCACATATCTCCTCTGCTCAATACCATCCAATTGTTTCGCATCTCCATCAGAATTAAATTTAAAAATTTCACAATTGCCTAAAGACCCAGATGATCTAGCTACCACCACCCTCCCACTACCACTTCAGCTGCATTTTCTTTGTTTGTTTTATATTGTTGTAGCCATACTTTCACCTAACAAATGACAGAACATGTTGGTCATTGTACTTACTGTACTCTCTGCTTGAAATGCTTTCTTCAGATATTCCCCGGCTTCCTCCATCACTTTAATACATTCACTGCACAAATGCTACCTCAACACACACTATCCACACCACACCTGTCAGAATGGCTATGATCAAAAGGACAACAAATAACAAATGTTGACAAGAATGTGGAGGAAAGGGAATTGTTGTGTACTGTTGGTGGAACGGCAAATTGGTGCATCCACTGTGGATAACAGTATGGAGAGTTCTCAAAAAATTAAAAATAGAATGACCATACAATCCAGCAATTCCACTTCTGGGTATTTACCTAAAGAAATGAAAACACTAATTCAAAAAGATTCATACATCCCTAAGTTTACTTCAGAATTATTTACGATAACCAGTATAAGAAAGCAACATAAATGTCCATCAATAAATGGATAAAGAGGAGTAATGTGTGTATATATACATAAAATGGATAACTACCTAGCCATAAAAATAATGAAATCTTGCCATTTCAGAGATAGACCTGGAGGGTATTATGCTAAATGAAATACGTCAGACAGAGAAAGACAAATATCACATGATCTCATATGTGGAATCCAAAAAAAAGCAAAACAAGTGAACAAATAAAACAAGGCAGAAACAGACTTACAGATACAGAGAACAAACTGGTAGTTGCCAGAGGGGATGGGCTGGCGGATTGGGCAAAATAGGTGAAGGGGATTAACAGATACAAATTCAGTTATAAAATAAATAAGTCACAAGGACAAGATATACAGCATAAAGAGTATAGTCAATAATACTGTAATAAATTTGTAGAGTGACAAATGGTTACTGGATTTTTCATGGTGATCATTTTGTAATGTATTTGACTGTTGAATCGGTATGTTGTACACCTGAAACTAATGAATACTGTATGTCAACTATACCTCAATAAAAATAAATAAATGACCTGAAATATTTTTACTGGAAAAAATAATTAAAATAGCAACCCAAAACTCACTACCTCTGTTCTCTGATTTATGTTCTCCATAACACTTAACGCCATCAGATATATTATATTATAATTAATGATTTATTGTCTGTAACCCCCACCAGTATATTAATTCTATGAGAGTGGGCATTACTTTCTTTTATTTAAATGACATATTTCCAAAACATAGAAGAGTGTGTGGTGAATATTAGGACTCGATAAATATTTATTTATTTAAATAATTTAATAAACAAATGAGTCTCAATAGAAATTTGATCTAAGAAAAATGGAAGAGACTTCTATGAATATTTCCACATTCAATGTGATTATTATTCATGAAGTCAGATATATCCCTTAGAAATGCCCAGGGTCTAGTAGGCAAATTCTTCTCAAGATAGCATATAGCCAATAAAAGTCACAGGTGACATTTTGGTTTTCATTTGGAAAAGGTTAAATCATTACAATAGTCTAGATAAACCTCTATCCAAAAGGATTACAAATTATTTACATGATACTTCTGTTCTCAAGAAGGCAGAGCATAACTTCTCACTCCTTATGTGGGCAGTGCATGGTAACTTCCTTCCAAAGAATACAGTATGGAAAGGGGGCTGGGGCGGGAAGCAACTTCACAGTTCAGAAACTTGATACACACTACCTGAGCCAGGTGTCAAGAATGACATCAACAATATTAGAAAATGTAATAGTATGTATTCTTGATATAATATGATGAAAATGTCACTTGATGTCTGTGGTCTTCCTTTCAAAAACCTATTACCCTAGTCTAATCATGAAAATAACTTTAGACGAATGCCAATTGAGGGACATTCTACAAAATACCTGACCAGTACACCTCAAAATTGCCAAAGTCAACAAAAACCAGAAAAGTTTGAGAAACTGTCACAGTCAAGAAAAACCCAAGGAGACATGAAGACTAAATGTAATGTGGGATCCTGAATGGAGCCCTGGAACAGAAAAAAAAGATATTAGGTAAAACTAAGGAAACCTGAGAAAAGGATAACCTTTGGTCTATTATTAAATATTATTAAATAATAGTGTATCAATATTAGTACATTGATTATGACAAATGTACCAGACTAACAAAAGATATTAATAATATAAAAAATTGAGTGTGGGGTACATGGGAGCTCTGTATACTATTTTTGCAACTTTTCCACAAATCTAAAGTTATTCAGAAAAGTTTGTTCAAATTTTGTAATAAATTATAATTTTACTTTATAATATTGCCATTCTTTTAAAAATTATCTACTCCAGACTTGATACTGCATCCAAAATTCACACAACTTTGATTTTTAGAGTAATGCTTTCCAACAGAACTTTATGAGATGCTGAAAATCTTCTAACTCTGCACTATCCAATATGGTAGACAGTAGCCAGACGTGAATATTAAGCATCTGAAAGATGGTTAATATGACCGAAAATTTTAATTGTTTCATTTATATTAATATGAAAGTAAATTGTCACATACAGCTATTACATTTCGAATGGTGCAGATATAATCAATTATACTTTGGTCACAGAAGTTTTAAGGTTAGTACGACTTATTAGTTCTAGTGTGACTTTTGCTATTGTTTTGATTCTTCTACAACTTACAGCAATAAGGGGTTATTTTCCTTAAAAAATATAAACAAATCGCAGGTGGGCACTTACCTTAAATCATTAGCTCTTATGCAAAAATAGCCTAACAGAAAATGGTATCACTTACTTCTGAATTGTTATAAAAGTGATGATTAAAACTGAAAATGATTCTGTATTCTACAATGTTACATACACAATCAATATAAAGTTGACAAGAGAAAAGAAAAATCAGATAAATATCAAATTGTGCTTTCAGTTATCAAGGGGAAAAAACAAGGATCAAACTTATTAATATATGTATGGAGGTTATTTAATATCTCCAGCTCTTGATAAGTGCATCACACAGTTCAAAAATATGGGAATAAATAGAGTGACTGCTTGCTGAAAAGAGTTTCAAATTTTAAGAAAGGCCAGACGTTAGAGAGCCCATGTATTTATTAGGCGGCAGAGAGAAGCAGAAACAAAAAAAGACAAAATTCTAAACCGTGTAACCCTGGAATACATTCTAAAATATATAAATACAACAAGAGCAAAATACCAGGACTACAATTAAAATTACCTCACAATCAGAACACAGGCAGTGCTTCCAATAGCCATGATTTTTATTGCAATACTAGTTTAGGGTGATTTGTTAAACAGTTAGCAGCATTTCCCTAGATATAACGAATTTTAGAAGAGTTATTCTTTTTATCTCCTTTCCAGTGCATACTTAAATTTTTAGTAGCCCATACTGGAAAACAGATAAAATCCAATGGTGCATTCTATGGTTATATCTACATTGAGCAAATGTTACTATTATAGTCAAACAAAAAAGTCATCACTTCTTTTTCTATGGAATTTAAATAAACGGGCCCTGAAGAATAGTTCCTAAGTGAATTTTATTAAAGATCAGTTTTCTAATGATTTTATTTTTATTGCAAGATCTCTCTAGTGTTTGCTCTTCTGACATCTTTTCCTGGCTGAAATTTTGAAGAAAAACCTAATATATTCTCAGTTCAGAATATCATAACTTTCTAACCCTCTCCTGTGGTTAAAACATATTATTCACTTAAGGTCAGCATTATGAACGTAATCGAAAATATGAGACCTGGGAATGACAATGTGAACCAACTATAAAAATACATCAAAAGCAAGAATAGGCATATTCATCTCCTAGGAAAGTCAGTTTTTATTAAAGATTATCTGCAGAGATAGTGGTATATTTTTTCTTCCTTTAAGAAATCACTATTTTTTTCATTATTACTTTTATTCATTATTTGTAGATGTCCTACCAATTAGAAGAAGCCATGGTTAGGTGTTTTTGCCTTGGAATAAACCTAATTTCAATGAATTAATGTTTTTGTCATTAGTTTCAATCAAATGTTTAAATATTTAATATGTAAAATTAAAATATTTACATAAGAATCATTCTTACTCTAAAGTTACAATGATTCTCTTAGAACTTGCCAGGTATTTTATAATACTTAAAGCATAAGCACAATTTAAGAACACATCTTGCATGTTATTATTGATAACTTTTCAATCAGAATTCAGCATAAATCGATCTCAATATCTGTGTATAATGATTAATTCAATAATGGTTAAACTTTATGTATACAATGTATTTTTTTCTAATTCAAGTTATAGCATTCCATGATGACAGAGTAAAAATGAGGTTAAATACAGTAATTATGTTTTCTTCTCTACTTATTTGAATTGACATTTAATGTGACTAATCATAAAGTAAAATGTCAATAATACCAACATTAAAATTAAAGGAAATAAGAAACATGCACATTATTCTATTCAAAGATAAAAACTGAATTTATTACACTCTTAATACTAATCTTGCCATCACTTATGAACTCAAAATAATGCTGTTCTATGGCAAAGAAACTGACTCAAAAACTGGTCAAATTACATTTGCTTCATAGATCTCCCAGCTTTCATCCCTGCAAATGACGATCACTTAAAGAAGTTTGCTGGAATTACCTCTACAGATTTCCAGGGGCATTGAATTCTGGAGATAATAAAAGTATTTAAAAACAAGCATAGGTACTGACCAAACAAAAGTGAGGCAAGCCATAGAGATAATGCAAGGTCATAGAGGGGCCTGGCATTAATTCTTTCATTATTGGATAAAAGAACAGTTTTATGGAGGGGCCACATGTCTTAGAGCCAATACTGAAATACTTCAATATTTTAACAATCTATTGGTCCTTTTTACTGGAAACTTCTTTTTTCTGTTTACTATGCTGTATTTCCTTCCAATAATTCAAGTTTTTTTGTTTCGGGTTTTTTTTGTTTGTTTTATTTTTTTTCTGCCTCTGTAATCCCTCCTAATCCTACAAATGTCCTACTAGACTCCTCTTTTGGAAAACTTACTGTTCCAGTTACCTATTGCTGGGTAAAAAAATACTTCACAAGTCAATGGCTTAAAACAAAATGCATTTTATTATGTTTCATGATATTTTCAGCCAGAAATTCAAGCAGAATTTGGCTGGATTATTCAGGTGCTTCACATGGTATTGACTAGAGTCACCTGGTGTATTCAAGTGAGCTGGTGGGATGGTTGGAAGACTGGGCTCAACTGGACCCCAGTCCCTCCATACATAGCCTCTGGTTCTTCCCATGTTATCTCTTCATTTAGGTAGCAGGACTTCTTAGGTGGTGGCTCAGGGCTCCAAAAGGAAAGGTTAAGAAACAGGAAGTGGAAGATGTAAGTCTCTTAACGCTTAGAACCAGAAAGTGGCAAAGCATCATTTCTACCATATTCAAAGCAGTATCAAATCCTGATTAAAGGGCAGGGACCATTCATCCCACATCTTCACTGGAGTAGTGTTAATAAACAAAATGTAGCTATCTTTAATCTACCACATGTGAACTGTTCCTGACTGAATAACTCCACAGTTATTACATAGGTAATACTCAGCATTTGCAAAATCAGACAAAATTTGGAGCATCATTAATCAAGAGACCCAGACCTGGCCAAGTGGGTGAATATTAGATAAATTCAGGCAGTGATGCCCAGCTCTTTCATAAATTCTTCACTTCCACTCCCACCCCTAAGTGAGAAATTTTTGAATTTTTTAAGACACCATTAATAGGTCATGACCTATTAATAGGTCATTAATAGGTCTTTTAAGGCACCATTAATAGGTCTTGTTTTATATATAAGCCAAGAGGAATCTAGGGAGATCATGTTGAGCCATGAAAAACTGCACCAGATTTTATAGCAGTGGGTTGTTGGACTATCTTAAACAGCATGTCTCTATGATGGGTACTTTCTCAATCCTCTTTGTCCATATCTTTATAAGCCATGTAGAAAGAGACTTCCAGAACTGATATACCTCTCTCTGGAAGCAAGCTCACAACGTATCTGTGATGGCAACAGTCCAACCCACAGATCTGGGACCTGTTCCTTTATCATTAGGTGAGCTCTCAAAAATAACCAACAACTGAAAAGAGTAAGTCACTATCCCTGAATATCCAGAAGTGGGACCCACTTCTTTGCACTTTGAAAATATAAGTAAATATCACTCCCACAGTGGGAGAAGGCAACAGATTTCTCCTCCTCTGAGTGTCCAATATTTTGCCCCCTACCCCAAAACATTTGCCTGAATGACTCTATCTAAATGGAGCTGAGGGAGAAGTACTCCCATCCATCTGATCATTTCTGCTGACTGTTCTTTTAGCATCTCCGTTTCCTGAAAATTAGGTTGTTGTTCTTTTCCTTCAGCAAATTTTCTCAAACAAGATAAGCAACATCCAGGAAACTTTGCCATGTTCTTTTGTCTACCTATCCTTTCCCTTTCTCCTTCTTTCATTCCTACCAGTCGTTCTCCAGCAGTTCATCTGGGCAACCTACTATAATATATTTCATCCATGGGACTTCTATATGTAACCATAGCTCTTGTGCCAACAGCTTTCTCAGTGGTTTAACACAACAACGGTTTATTTCTCACTCACAATATCTATCCCAATCTGTCACTCAGGGAGCCAAGCTAACAGAAGCTCCACAAATGTATACCTCCAGAAATGTGTGTATTCCTTGGTTGCTACAGTAGAGAAAGGGTAGTTCTGGAGATATCACATTTCTCTCCTATGCTCTGGGCCAGAGGTGGTAAGTTTCACTTATGTTCACAGTCCATAATCCAGAACTGGTTCCATGTCCCTTCCATTTGCAGTGATTGGGAGTGTAGTTTCTTTGAGCCAAGAAGAAAAGGAAAACTGAATACAAGTGAGCACTCACAATATCAACCATGAGTGGTATGGTAAACAATTTCTTTTTTCTTAACAGCAAATTTCAAGCTAAAGTCAAAAGTTGAAGTATTTTATGAATATTCAGATTTGTATGGTCTCCTTGACTATAACTGCAGGCCAGGGAAATGAAAACACAAATGAAAGATGGAAAAAAAATTTTTTTAAGTATGGTAATCATATAACATTGACTTCCTTACTTAATTTAGAGCATTGCTCCTCCTCAGAAGATAAACCTTCTATGACAAACCTTTTGAAAGTTGCAATTGTATCTCACTTTTTCTTGCCTTCTTTATACAATTTCAGTATTTTGTGAAGTGTGATATTATATATTAATAGCACTTTGCAAAGGGATTTTTTTATACCTTCTTATCATTTGTCTCTCCATCTAGAATGTAAACTCATTGAGGGCAGACACTTCTGATTCTCAATCACTTAGAACAATATTTGACCAGTAGGCATCTAATATATATTCACTGAATGAATAAATGAAAAAAAAATCCAAAAGAATCAATGTACTACAACATGGCTTCCATGTCAGCAATTCATTCAAACTGTGTTCTCAAAAATAAATGAGAACATTTTCAGATTCAATGTCATTAGTGGTCAAATTCTTCATAGTATTATAAAATACTACATAAAAATAATAACTAGACTCAGTCTCTCAGGGAAGCCTCTATATACACAGTTAAGCTCTCTGCTTCTTGTGTCAGCAGAATTGATTCACATCCCCACTCCACCATTTACCAACTGCATAGCTGTGAGAATACCATTTAAACTTTCACAGCTTCAGTTGTATCAACTGTAAAATGATGATGCTCATGACAGCTGTATAATAATGCTGTTATGCAGATAAAATTATATGACATATGTGGTACAGTATCATGAGCAATAAAGGTTCATAAGGAATATTAACAACTCTTATTTTAAAAGATATTGAATTTTAACTATGAAAATTAGTGTTTCCTTCATTAACTTTGAGTACTCATAAATTATATATAATGTATAATATTTATACTTCTTTAAAAGTTTTGCTTTTTTATGATTAGGGCAGTTATATAATGTATCATCTATAGTAAGTATATAATTTATTCAAATTAGGACCTTCTAAGAGTAAAGGGAGGATTTATTAATGATTATACCAGCACTGTCATGGTAAAATTCTGCACTTTCCAAAGTAAAGCAAGCTGTATGATCATTCTACATATAATAAAATTGATTTTCAACCATGAATTTTTCACAACTAAATTAAATCAAGTAATCACAGAGAAATTGATACCCCTGAAATAGATGAACATACACCAATGGTACTATATCTAAATCTGCCACTAAATTGAATTCAATGAAGAGGTAACAATTTATATTTTTTTACATTCAAAAAATATAATTCTATGTCTGCATAATTTCAATCCTGCTAAAATTATAGGATTCTTTAACTCAGTGAGAACAATTTTCACAAATTCATATTATATTCTTTGTACTTTAAGAACCATTCTATTATCTCAAACTCATTCCTTCTTTAGTGCTAATTTAGAAGCAATATCAGATGCAACAGAGGTTGAACAGAAAACTTCTTAAAAAAAAAGTTACTATCCAATTGAAATGGAACTCAAAATCTTTTTCAATAGAACTAACCATTGAGAATATGCTTTATTTATGTTCTTCTGACTCTTGAAACTTGAAATGCTGAATAAAACTGATCTTTCAAGCTGATGGATTTTTAAGGGAATTTTGGACAGTGAATTAACTTTTGTATAGATTCCACTTCCCCAGAATAGAAGAAATACATCATTTATTTTGGAAAAAAAAATCTAAGTGAAATAAAATTGAATAACATATCTTGCTCCTTAAACAATGTAAATGAAGATTTGGGAATCTTGGCAGGCACAAATCAATGAAGACAATTTAACTGGATTAGCTATGCAAAAATAGAACTTTGGTCCTAGGTAATGCTTGACTATTACAATGATCAAGTTAATTAGACTAACATAACATATTGTTGCTTTTTCCTTTCTTTATAATTAGCAAAGCACTGTCCTCTGGATAATTTTTAAAATTATGCTAATATTCACAAGTGCTAAAATAATCAGAAAAATTGAAACAGGAAATTTATTCAACAAATATATATTTACAGTCTTCTAAAACTAAAGTGCAATATGATGTATGCCTCTCTCCCACATTGAAACAAATGAAGACTTTATAACAAATATATGATAAATGGAATTACCTATCTATAAAGGAATGGCTCAGAATAAACTCATACTATAATGTATATATTTTAAAATATATATTGAAAAGGCAATTGTGTTTTCTCTGGCTATTGGAAAGCAGTAATACTAAAATGTACTAAATAGATATTAATCTCTAAGCATGTTAACCATAATAATTTATTATGTGAACTGAGAATGAAAGGAATGGAAGGAGAGGGATGGGCAGAGTGAGCCTCTTTAGAGGAGAGGCTAAAGTACCTGGATGTGAGAATAAAACCTCTTTATGCCCTTTTAGTGATTAAGGAGAAGAACTGAAGAGGATAAAGGAGGCAGGCCTCTGTGGATTCCTCAAACAATGTTGGGCCATACATGATAACTTGAGATGAAAATTAATCTCTATTTTGCAAAGCTTTTATTACTCTGTGATAGTCAGCTGACAGTCTTGGTTGCTCTTTGTAATGGAATGTTCTGTCTTGTCATTCACTGTTAGAGGAAGGGAATGATCATGTTAACCATAGCTAGGGTCCCATTTGAAATCCTCACACCTAATGAGAGAATTTAAAAATTAAGGAGGTAGATAGAAGAAACAAAAATTTCAGAATGAAAATTTTGATGTGGCAGGGACTGGGCACAGGCTCATCAAATTCATTTTCTGTTCTTTGTGGACACAGATTATATTTACCACCTTCTTTTGAAACTAAATGTGTCTTAAGCCTAAGTTCTAGTCAATGGAGTATGAGTGCAAGTGGTATTTAGGTCAGAACACGTAAACCTCTCACACACAACCTCATCCTCTTTACTTTTCCAACAGCTTTATACAGATGAGCAGAGTAATATTGGATCCATGTGCTGAAAATGGTAGAGCCACAAGATGGGAATGGCTGAGTCCCTGTTTCATGACTTGGAAGAAAGGCACACACCAAAGAAGAACTCTCAATAGGGACTTTACAAGAATGACTACTTCTATCATATTTAAGCTACTGTGTATATTCAGGTGTGTTTACTAGTGCAGCAATGGTCACCTGCCTAATACAAAAGTTGTTTGTCGAAGTGGGTGCTTCATTTGATTTTACTTAGCCCTCTTTTCCTTTGAAAATAAGCTATTGGATCTGACCATCAGGTAGTCACAGGTGAACTTCAAGAAAGCAGTTTTAGTAAAAAGGTAAGGATGAATCATAAAGAAGCATCCAGGAATTCAAGATTACTGTTGGGTACAAGGAGGCTTTAAAAAAAAAAAAATTCTGTAGTCTAGAAATATAACTAAGAATTTAACCAGACAGAAAGGCAAGAATAATGAAAAACATTGCCGTATCTTTATTTTTAGAATGAGGGTGGCTTGAAAGCATTCATAGACCATGGAAATAGACAAATATAGAGGAAAAAGTAGTAGTATATGAAAAGCAAGGATAAAATTGATGAAACAATGAGTTGGACAATGCAGATTGGTAGATGTGAGATAATGGGAGAAATATTAGATGTGGAAAAGACAAAGGAAGTAGGAAGTAAAGATGAGCAGAAATACATGCACATATATACATACAAATATTTATACATATATACACACATACATATAACGTAGGAAGTGAAGATACGGCTGAGAGTTAGACTCTTGGAGATACAGGAGGTTTGAGGAATGAGCAATAGAGAGTATAAAAAGAGTAGAATAGGAAAAGCTCAACATATTTGATGGCCTAAACAAAATTGCAAGCATAACTTCACAGTGGACATTTTCAAGTAAAAGAAAAATGTAGCTAATAACTAATTATGGTTTTGGTTTTAAAAGAAATTTATATGCTAGAGTACATTATTAGTCTTCTGCCAAGTACCATATAAATGTATCATCAGAGGAGCAAAGTAACAGTCAAAAATGGCAAATTAAATTAGTATAGATTTTATGTCAAATATATTTGACTATATTCTAATTCTTTGAAAATTCATAATGTATGTATGGATTATACTGTAACTCTCAGTAACCAAACTAATTCCAATTTACCATTCCATGTGAACAAGAGTTTACTGTGTATTAAAATGCATAACTAATATGATTCAATGGTCTATGAAAGTGTCAATTATTTTCAGAATGTGCTTGAGGAATCTAAAATTGCCTCAAGGATTTTATAATTGTAGACATATTCTAGGAAATGTACCCATAAATCCCTAGTTTAAAATTGTTCATGTTTTTAAGATTCAACCTGATTCACCTAGAGAGTAAAAATGAGTGGACAGTTTTCAAGAATTAGACCAAATATCTAATCCTTGCAATATACCCTAAAGGCAAACATTTTCATCATAATGCTCATAAACTCACAACATAATACTGTTATTTCCTGTCTATCATTTCCTTTCTCACATTGTTTTGGAAATAGTATTTTTCTCATACATAACCTCTATTATCATGGCATTATTTTGAGAGGCATTTTATACATATACATGCCCTTAGTAAAGTATTTTTCAATTATCCAATAAATGGTTTCTAGAATGTTTACTGACTTTCTATACCTCTCAAAATAATCTAGAAAATCAGTTACCTCATTATAGTGTACAACATGTATATGGAACAACATATAGAATTTGTCAAACAGATTACTTTTTATCACACATATTCTTAATCTAAAACTAAGAAATTGTGATTCCTTTCCAGTTAGTTTTGTTTAATTCCCAGAGACACTGCAAATTTCCCCTTGGTTATCTCTGAGGCATATAACTTATTATTCTAAAAATGAAGTCATAAAGATACTGCATTAAAATCTCAGTTCATAAATATGTGTCCTCATCAATATATCATTGGGTATTGGGATATTTCTCTGGCTGTGGCTAATTATTGGAAAATGTGTTAAAGGGGAACACATCTGGATAGTGTATATGAATCTGAGCAGCAGTACCTCAGAAATGGAATGTGTTCCCCTAGAGAAATATGTCAGGAACATGCTTCCACCAAACTGTTCTCTTTGATTATATGGAGTAAAGTAATCCCCACTAAAATACGGCCTTTCTTTAATCTAGACAATCAGAATTGTCTGCTTTTCCTTCAAATGAATGGCACAGAGGCTTGAAAAGAAAATGTTATTAGAAGGTGCCTCAAGAAAACACTTCGGCGGTTGTCCTAAGCAAACATTCCAAGCAAAGTCCCATAACACTTATTAATTACAGTAAAACCTTTTGTCCTCTTTTTATCTTAAACAATGAAGATACTATCAGGATATAGCCTGAAGTTTGAACAGGAAAACCTCCTAAGCCATTTTAGCAGGGGGCAGGAAACTAAGAATTTTTAGTGGTGTAACACAGGACTCTGCCTCAGTGTGGCTACAACATCCTCCTGTTTAGCATAGACAAGGCAGATGGGAAAACTTTCTTACAGACTTTTATATCCATTTTAAAAATCATGTAAATATGTATTATCATAATATAGGCAAAATATTACATTATAAACAGTTATTAGGTACTAGAATCAGCATATATAAATTGTTTCTGGTTTTTGATAATAATGAAACTTACCTTCAGTTTCCCTATTAGTAATTTGCAATAGCATACCAAATAAAATATAAGTGAATGTCTAATTTGACACAGTATGCTACAACAGGGTTTATATATTAGCCAGTTTACATATTCCAATTTCATCTGATGGAAATTAAATACAAAACATTTACAACGACGTGCAAATGTATTTATTTGAATGACCAGAACCCATAAGAAGGTAAGGACTTCCTCCTGTACTATAACTTAATTTCCTGTAACAGTAATTTGTTCTTTTACAGGAGCTAAGCAGATGGCCAATTTTGACCACTGTGGACAATTTTTCAAACCTGACACACAACTTTATGCCTCTATTCTTTTATTTAAGTTGTTCCAGAATACCTTCTGTTCAAAATCCGTATCAAGCTTAATTCAAATGTGGCCTCTTGCCTGAAGTCATGACTGATCTACTCCCAAAATGAATTATTTTTCCAGGTTGTATTGCCTTTTAAATGTTTTTCTATAAAAATTTTGTCTTACGTAAGAAGTTCTTTCATATCACAGAGGTAAGAATCTATTCTTCAATCTTAAAATTATACAAGAAAATATGTGTCCTAAATTTAGTTCAAGTTTTTCCTCAATACTTTAGAGATTTTTTTAATCTAACATTTAATACTTGTTGAAGTTGAGATCTCATTTTGATTTTTTTCTAAATAAGTTATGAACTGTCCTAATTTTACTAACTGAATATTCCATTATATCCCTCCATTTGAACGCCACCTTGACTCTATACTAATGTTCATCTATTCGTGTTTGTTTCATGATTTTCCATAATGCTGCAATTTTTGATTTGTCCTTCAGTTCTGTTATTATATTATTTTCATTACAATACTTTTTAAAAAGTTTTGATAGCTCGGAGGACAAATTCAAATCCTTCCTCTTCCTAGGCCTGCATTTTCTTCTCTCTAAAATTTGTCTGGCCTGTACTTACACAATCACACTTCTATCTGCAAATGTATGAAGTATTCAAAACTCCATTCAATTTCCAAAGAAAGAAACTGTTGCAATTTTGATTAGGAGAGTAATAACTTTATAGACTAACATGCAATATAACTGATATCTTTAAAATATAGAGTTTTGTATCTATTAAACTGGTTTATATTTCTATTCATTTAGGACTACTTTTATTCCCTTCAATAGTGTTCTGTAATTTTTCCAAAAAAGAGCCTATGCATTTCTTATTAGCTATGTTACTAGACAGTCTATAATTTTTTTCACAATTGTTTTGGGATCTCTTCTATGACATTTTTTAATTGGTTACTCTTGTACAGGCAAATTATTGATTTTCTTATTTTGATCTAGCTTCTGGCCACTTTGCTGGACTATCTTTTTTTTTTAAGATTTATTTATTATTTATTTATTTATTTAATTTCTTTTTGGCTGCATCAGGTCTTAGTTGCAGTATGTGGGACCTTTGTTGAGGCATGCGGGATCTTTCACTGCAGCGAGCGGGCTTCTCTCTAGTTGTGGCGTGTGGGATTTTTTCTCTTCTGTAGTTGTGGCGCACAGGATCCAGGGTGTGTGGGCTCTGTAGCTGTGGTGTGCAGGTCCCAGAGCGCGTGGGCTCTGTAGTTTGCGGCACACAGGCTCTCTAGTTGAGGCGCGCGAGCTCAGTAGGTGTGGCATGCAGGCTTAGTTGACCCGCAGCATGTGGGATCTTAGTTCCCCAACCAGGGATCGAACCCACGTCCCCTGCACTGGGAGGCAGATTCTTTACCACTGGACCACCAGGGAAAGCCCCTGAACTATCTTAAATCACATTTTTTTGTTAGTTGATTGTATTGAGTTTTCTATGGAAACAAGCATATCATCTGAAAATAATGAGAATTTAACTTTCCCTTTACAATATTCATACTTCACATTTTTTTCTTTCCTTAACATATCTGTTAGGACCGCCACTATCACCTTGAATATTAGTAAAACGAGTGGCATCTTTTTCTTATCTGTGACTTTAATTAGAATGAATCTACTATTTGATAAATATAATGTTTAGTGTAAATCTCTCCTAAAAAATTTCCTCAAAATTTTAAAAGTTTGTTTGTAATCCTTGTTTCTTTCTTCCTTTTTTTTTTCCATTCTGTGATGTGAAATAGTATGTCACTGTGGTTTAATTTGCATTTTCTTGATGAGTAATAACATTAAACACCTTTTCATGTGCTTTTGGCCATTATTATATCTTCTTTTTTTGAGATATAATTGACATGTAACATTATATTAGTTTCAGGTTATAATATAATGTTTCAATACATGTATACATGTACAATGATCACCACAATAAGTCTAGTTAACATCCATCACCACATACAGTTTCATTTATTTTCTTTGTAGTGAAAACTTTTAAGATCTACTCTCTTAGCAACTTTCAAATATACAATACAGTACTGTTAATACAGTCACCATGCTATATATTACATCCACAAGACGTTTATTTTGGAACTGAAAGCTTGTACCTTTTGCATAACTTCCCCCTTTTCACCCATTCCTCACTCCTACCTCTGGCAACCACCAATCTGTTCTCTGTATCTATGAGTTTGGTGTTTTGGTTTTTGTTTTGCTTTGTTTTTAGATTCCACATACAAGTGAAATCATATGTTATTTGTCTTCCTCTGTCTGGTCCATTTCACTTAGCATAATGCCCTCAAGGCTCATCCCTGTTGCTGCAAATGGCAGGATTTTCTTCTTTTTTTTTTTTTTTTTTTTTTTTTGCTGTACGCGGGCCTCTCACTGCTGTGGCCTCTCCCGTTGCGGAGCACAGGCTCCGGACACACAGGCTCCGCGGCCATGGCTCGCGGGCCCAGCCGCTCCGCGGCATGTGGGATCTTCCGGGATCGGGGCACGAACCCGTGTCCCCCGCATCGGCAGGCGGACTCTCAACCACTGCGCCACCATGGAAGCCCTGGATTTTCTTCTTTTTTATGGCTGAATAATGTTCCACTATACATACCATATTTTCCTTATCCATTCATCCATTGATGGACACTTATGTTTCCATGTCTTGGCTATTCTAAATAATGCTGCAATAAACGTGGAGATGTAGATATCTTTTTTGAGTTAGTCTTATTGTTTCCCTTGAATAAATACCCAGAAGTGTAACTGCTGGATCATATGTTCTAGTTTTAATTTTTTGAAGAATCCTTGTTTCTCAGAACATTTGCTATAATGCGTATTTAATAATGTTAACTTCTTGATAAATCCAAGGAACATATCACAGTGAGTTACACTGATAACACTGTCTAATGATCAATCTTGCATTTCAGATCAATGCTTACTTCTTCAGGATGCTTCTTCTTCAAGCATGCCTGATATGAAACTTGAGGACACTTTATTTAGGAATGCTGAATTAATATACACAAATTAATTTGGCCTGTATTTTAATTTGCTTTTGCTATCTTTGTAGAGTTTTGATTTGAGTTATCTTATCTTGAAAAATTAAATGATTAATTTTTCAACTTTTCCATGCTTTAAAAGAGTTTTACATTGTGAATTATCTTCCCTTAAATGTAATCTGGACATGTAAATTTTTATAATCTTTATGTTTCTTTTAAGAGTAGAATTTTTATTATATTCTAAATTTCTTCCAGTTATTAGTTTATATTTATTTTTCATTTCTGAAAAATCTGTATTGTATACCTTTTCATGAAAATGTCTTTTTTAGTGTTTTATTTAATTAAAAATTTTGTATGGAAAATAGGAAATTCTCTGACAAGTGTTACTCTGTACTTGTGGATATGTTTTCTTATTTCTTTCCAGTTTTAATGAGATATAATTGACATATAACATTGTATAACTTTAAGGTGTACAACGTGATCATTTGCTACACATATATATTGTGAAATTATTACCATGATAAAGTTAGTTAACATATCCATCACCTCATGTAATTACAGCATTTTGGCTTTTTGTTTGTTTGTGTGTGTGTGTGAACAGAATATTTAAATTTTATTCCCTTAGCAATTTTCATGTATATAATACTACATTGTTAAGTATAGTCACCATGCTGAAAATTAGAACCCTAGATTTTATTCAGCTTATAACTGGAAGTTGTTTCCTTTGACCAAAACCTTTCCATTTCTTCTACCCTCCCCAAACCCTGGCAACCACCATTCTACATGCTGCATGAATTTGGATTTTTTTTAAAAATTCCACATATGAGATCTACAGTATTTGCCTTGCTCTCACTTATTTCACTTAGTATAACGCCCTCAAGGTTCATCCAGTTTTGTTGTTTCTTCCACTGTCTCTGGGTTTGGCCATGTGATTGCTTTGGGCAATGGGACTTTAGCAAGCATAACATAAGCAGAAATTGTAAAGTTCTCATACATTGGGGCTTGCCCTGTCTGGAATTTGTTTGAAACTAGGCACCATGTGAAGAGCAGCCACACCAGAAAGCTCACTGAGGAGCCTTATTCAAGAAATCTTGCCTGCATCTGAACTTGATTTGATGGATGTAATTAGGAAATTCAAATTTTGGAGGAAGTTGAACATATTTCCCCATGAAAGAGATTTAAATTAGTGCAGCCAGAGAATGAAACAAAACAAATTGTTTTCAGGATGGTAATCATATTTCCCCTTTTTGCATCTATGCCCTTGTCCATTTCTTCCCACAGATCTGAGACTAGCCATGAAGTGCTTTGGCCAATGGAACCATATCAAATGTGATACAGCAAGAAACTTGAAGAGTGTTTGCTCACAGGGCTTATTCTCTCTTGTGCTTTTGTAATGCAATTACCATGTGAAGTAACTCAAGGCAACCATGACACATGAATGAGGTCATCCAGGATCAACAAGCTGCTAGCTGACCCAGCAGATAAATACAGCTACACGAATGAGCTAGGCAAGTCCAGCAGAGGAATGCCAAGCTAAGCTCAGACCAAGTTCCCAAACCAAAGAATCCAAAGAATCATGAACTGTCAAACAGTTGTTTTAAGCCAGTAAATTTTGGGATACTTAGCAAAAACTATCAATGTAACACCCAAACCCTATATGTCACTTTGGCTAGTCCATAGTAAAATCCTGACAATAACTGCAACCAGAAAATAGCTTTCTGCCTCTGTTAGAAAAAAAAATGTATATAGCATAGTTTCTATTTTTTCAGATTTATTCTTATAAAATATTTTAACAATAAATACTTTATAGATAACTGGGGAAATATAATTTTCTAATATTACTTTTACTGACATTAACTATTAATGCTTTGTGTTTTCTTTTCAGTTGATGTTAACTGAAAATACTTCATAAAGAAAATGTATGACAATTTACAATGAAGTCAATGAATAAACAGACCTTTAAAAAAATAGGATGCAGTGCTATTTCTCCAACAGCTGATAAGCAACCACTGCAGGTTTCCACACATCTATTGGATTTTCCAAGAAAACAAGTTACCATAGCAACTCCCAAATCATATGCTATACTTTTAGACTATTACTAGTCACTAATATTTCTTCAAATGTGAATACATGTATAAATATATCAACTCATGATTAAACACACTGATTTGTGATAAATTAGGATGTAACACTTGTAAAGCTGCTGCTTTTTAAAATAAATACAGTATCCTGATCCAAATACTTCTAATCATTTCAACTGCAGAAACAAGTATCTAGAAAGCCAGCTATGCAATGGATCTCAGAGTCCTAATATTATAAAAAAAAAAAAACCTCTACTGATCCTATTATCCCCATATCAGAGATCGAAAGCAGCCCTGAGAGGACCAAGAAAAAATATCAAATAGGAATTCTTAATAAATACATCAGAACTCTGGACCTCATTTCCCACTTCCCAACCATTACTTAATGGAAAAGAAGAGGCAACAAGTATAAACGTGGGGGAAGAAGCAAATCCAGTACCGTAAGGCATACTTTGTTTTATTGCACTTCACTTTATTGTGCTTTGTAGATATTGCATTTTTTATAAATTGAAGGTTTGTGGCAACCCTACATCGAACAGGTCTATCAGTGCCATTTTTCCAACAGCATCACTCACTTTGTGTCTCTGCATCACTTTTTGATAAAGCCCTCAATATTTCAAACTTTTTTAGTATTATTACATTTGTTATGGTGATCTGTGATCAGTGATTTTTGATGTTACTATTGCAAAAAGATTATGACTTACTGAAAGCTCAAATGAGGATTAGCATTTTTTAGCAATAAATTTTTTTTTTAAATTAAGGTATGGGGACTTTCCTGGTGGCGCAGTGGTTAAGAATCCATTTGCTAATGCAGGGGACACGGATTCAAGTCCTGGCCCAGGGAGATACCACATACTGTGGAGCAACTAAGCCCCATGGGCCACAACTACTGAGCCTGTGCTCTAGATCCCGTGAGCCACAACTACTGAAGCCTGCACCTAGAACCTGTGCTCCGCAACAAGAGAAGCCACCACAATGAGAAGCCCACGCACCACAACGAAGAGTAGCCCCCACTCGCCGCAATGAGAGAAAGCCCGTGCACAGCAACGAAGACCCAACAACGCAGCCCAAAATAAATAAATTTATTTTTAAAAAGTACGACTTCCTTAAAAAAAGTTACTTAATTAATTAAGGTATGGACATTGTTTTTTTAGACATAATGCTATTGCACATTTAATAGACTCCAATATAGTGTAAACCTAACTTTTATATGCACTGGGAAACCAAAACATTCGTGTGACTCACTTTATTACATTATTCATTTATTGCAGTGGTCTGGAACCAAAGACACACTTTTCTACACTCTGACTCAATACCTACTAATTTTCCACTCCAATCCCTTCCCTCTCACCTGTCCCTCGTACTCTTCCCCCACCTTAGGGTCCATAAAACTGCCAGAGCCTTTTATTGTGACTCCCTGAACAGTGAGATGACCCATCCCCCCATGTCTACTCTGATCCATGTGACCTTTGACCTGTGTACCATTCCGTAGGGGAAAATGGAACAGAGAGAGTCCATGCTTTCCCCTGTTTTAGCTCCTTGTTATACCATCACAGTAAGTGAGTAAAGGCTTAACTCTTTCATTCTTTAATCAGCTACTCAGACACCTGACAGCACAGCTGCCCAGCTCCCACCTCAGCTGAGCTCCAGACACATGGCCCTTACGCACTGTCAAAGTTTGCTCCCTTGTATCTTCAGGGTATCTTTTCCCTCAGCAACTTCCCTAGCAACTACCTCAAATTCAGCCACACTATACTTGCACCAGTCTTCATATTTATTCTTTCTTACTCAGTGGTTTTGCACTATTTTCGTCTAGAACATTTCCTCTCTCCCTGCCACTGAATAACAAAAAAACAACTGATAGTACTAGAGAACAACATAAACATAACTTCCTCCCCAAAGATCTTCCCAGCTCATTTATCTGGGGTCACCTTTACGCTCCCTCATCTTGTAAGAGCTTTACCACAATTTTAAACCTACCAGGTTATATTGCAATTTATACATCTACATATTCCTTTTAATAATGATTGAGCTCTTGGAAGTCAAGGGCTGAACCACATTTTTGTCTAGATCTCTAGTTCCTAACTCAGGGCTTAGCACAAAAAAAGGTACTTAATAAAAACCCTAGATTCCTAATGAACTTTCTTAGGTTTCATCATAAAAGTGAATTAAATGTTGTGCTTGGTAATTTGTTAAACAGAAAGATGACAGAAATAGGGAGGAACACTTGATTTTGACTGCTTAAAACACTGTGTGAAACACAGCTGAACTTGAATTTATTTTTGCTCAAAGATTGTTATGGAAAATTATAGTTCTAACATTCCTATAAATTGGTGTAATTGAAAAGCTACACAATGAAAAACACTTCCTCTTTAAAGAATTTCTATAATGCATGTAATACCCAGTAGAAAATGAGCTAAGGGTTGAGTTTTATACATTAATGTTATGAATATTGTTGAAATAAATCATGGTATTCATAAAGCTTAGTCTTTGTCTAAAAGTATTGTGCTATTCTTATTTTTGTGGGTAAAGTAATTAAAATTGTAACTTTTATTCTCAAATATATAAAGTAATTTTGACAAACTTTTGGTTTTATGCAAAGCCTAGAATTATACTGAAAGAAAATGCAATCAGCGCTACTCTACCTTTTGTTTTAATTCCTCCACAAATGAAGCATTGTAGCTCTTCCCTTAGGTCAAATCCTATCCATTTGGTTCTTGGTCTCAAACCCCATAATTCACTTTTTTCATTTTAAGATTTTAATGTACTCTAATTTTTTTTTACTTTAACTTTTTTCTCTCCTCACCTCTCTGTTTATCCCACTCTTCCTTTCTTCTTTTGTGTTCAATATCTAGATAATCAGTCACTTTTTGGAAAATCACACATGCTCATACAGGGTGATTTTTTATGTAAAAATGCTTAAGTTATTAGAATGGCTTTTTTTAAGCAGCCTGATAATAAATTTCCTGCTACAATCTAAAATAGTTTTAAAGCTCTATCATATGGGAAAATATATTCTTGTTCACATTTACCATTTCTGGATTTTGCATGTGACTCTAACATTTGTTCTTTCACCTAGCTAATATTTACTGGTCACAAAGTGTAAAGCCAGAAGTGTTGTTAAAAAAAAATACTGTTCTCAAAAGTTTCAAGTTTAGGAAGTTAAAGTCCATGACTGCAAATATTTGCTTCAACCACGATGAGCACAACACTAAAAAGAAGGACCTCAGCACCCAAGTCCTCCTGAAGGCCTGAAGGATGCCTTGAAGGTTGTCAGTCTCCAAATATTAGTCACCTACCACATTCAGACCCCAGAGGAGGTTACAAGGTATCCAGTGGTAAACAAAACAAACATGGTCCTTACAGCTTGAGAGGAAAGATGTAACAGGAGGGGTAGGGGATAAAAGAGGAAGGAAATCAAGACAAGAGAAAGACATTCAGAGTTGGGAAGCCATGAGAAAGCATGATAAATATCAAAACAGAAAGGTCTGTTTTTAGTCTCAGTCTGTTTTGTCTGATTCTTTTTGTGTTGTGAGGCCCTTGGAGTATGACAGGAACACTATAGATGCAGGTTAAAAAAAAAATTAGAAAAACATTCAGTAGACTCTTCTCAAAGGGGTTTCTATAGAGTGAAGGGAATAACAATATTTTTCTTACAAGCAGTCAGTGATTTGTACTGCTTGTACAAAGTCCATGAGCAGAGTTAAAGAGAGAAGTGATCATAGGCCAAGAAGAAATAGTTAAGGTATTGTATGGGCACACTCAGAGTCCCTATGTGTTCCCCTGGACAGACCAACCTCAGCAGCAGGAAAACACCAAACAGTTGCAAGAAAAATTTAAATAAGAATTAAAAATCAGTCTGACTTTTTTTTTGCCAGAATGGGTAAAACTGCCTTTTTTTCACATTGTTTTGAAATATATTGCCTTAGAGTATGTCACCTCAACTCAGTATTGTGCCTACCTGACAGTTCATTCTTTATTCACTCAGCAAATAATTTTTTAAGCTCTTATTATATGATAGTTTTTGCTTTCCATGCGGAGGCTCCAGCGATGGATTAAAAAAGCATCATTTACAAGGAAACAAAATAAATAAACAAAAAACATAGTAATTCAGATACTGATGTTTTCTAAAGAAAAAAAAATACAGCAGAAAGGAAGATAGAAATTGCAGTCTCGAAGCTGTAACACTTTAGGCAGAGATGGAGAGGGAAGGCACTACTGAGGAGATGCTTTAAAACCTGAAGGAAAAGAGAAAGTGAAATATGTGGATACTGGAAAGAAGTGCATTCCAGGCAGATAAAAGAACAAGGAACAATGCCCTGAATCATGCATGGGCTTGGCAAGCACAAAAGAACCGTAATGAGGAGGAGGAGGAGGATAGCATGAAAGGAATAGGGTAGAGCAAAGGGGGTAAATTTTTACCCTAGGTGATATGCAAACTCTCTGTGGATTTTGAGCAGAAATGGCATAATCTTGCCTTGACAGGATGGCTTTGGCAAGGGTTTTGCATGTAGACTTAAAAAGGGACTAGGGTGGGAGGGAGAAGTAGGAAGCTATTAGATACAAATACAGGCAAAAGATGATGATGACTTAGACTAAGGTTAAAACTATGCAAGGGTTCAGAAAGGGCTACTTTCATTACTAACCAACTTAAAGAATAAAGAAAGTTTAAAAGTCCAGTTAAGTTACTATACTGATAAAGTTCAGGGAAATAATCACGAGTCTCATGTCTCTTTCCATGAGGAGAGTCTAAAAATACATATTCTACTTCCTGATTTAGAAGTTATATAGGAGGAGTGAGGCTACAGTTGGTAAAATGAGAGAAGCTTTTCCCCCCTCCTTGTTTAAGGAACTACCAAATACAAAAATGGGAAGTTGAGTCATGAAAAGATAAGCCTGGCTTCCAAAGTGATAAGAAATGAAGGCATCCAAAATCACAGAAATACCTTTTGCAGGTTCACAAGCTGTGCAGTAAAGAAGGAAAAGCAGGGACTCTGAAGCCAGACAAACTGGGCTCACCTGCTCTGTGGCTTGAGAAAGTCACATAACATCTCTTTTTAAATGCGTGTAATCATGACCCACCGCATAGGGCTGGTTGTGCTTATTAAACAAGTTAATATGTGAAATTATTCCAACAACGTCTGGAACATGGAAACAGTCATTGAAATGCTAGCTAGAATTTTATCTTTCCTGAGGCTAAAGAGAAGAGCTTCATTGTTTAATTCATTATTTTCTTCCAGAATTCAGCCTACTTTCATGAGAACACTATCCCTGAAGTACCAGTTAATGGAGCAAAAGAGAAATTTAGGATTAGAAGTCAAATATTCGTTGAACTCAGATATCTCACTGGAACAAACTACAGCCCAGAGTTGCATTAAAATTTCCAAAATATATGGAATTGAGAGTATTAATAAAGGAAAGCATTTTAGATCAGTACTTTACACATAGTAAACACTCAATACTGCAACTATTTGTTAAATGAGTTACATTTTTCAATTCTTTTTTTAATTTTCTATGTGTCTGTCAGACATTGATTTGATATAAAAAACTCATTTTGGTCTCTTTTAGATTCTCAAAAAAAGATCTACTATAGTTGTATTTTTTCCCTAAACTTTATAGCTATGGGATGTGATTTTATCAAGTAAACAAAATTACTAATTTAATACAGTCTCAAAAAGTGTGAACAAAGTAGTACTGGATTTAAAATGGAATAATTTTTTTAAATGTGTTTATCGATTCTTATAGAAAAGAATAAAATAATAAAAACTTTATAATTAAAGTTGGAAACAAAATCTTTTATTAGGTGCCACACATTTAGTTCATGCTAATTTATCTTTGGCTCTTTAATGACAATGAGTTAAGAACTAAAGTGGGAAAATATTTCTTTAAATTCTATGTAGTATCATTCAGTTTCAAAGTGCTATTTTCCCACAAACAGAATACTTATATTTAATCTGAATTTCTATTTATTTTTCCCATTCTCTGAGCGTAAAGCAACATGCCAGTTTACCTTTTAGAAGATAGTTGTAATGTTAGGTAATTAGAAGACTATTTATATATACACACACACAAGATAATAGATTTTCACATCTATTGTCATTTAGAATAATTTCTTTTATTTAAATTATTTTGTCCTGCCTTGGTCATCATCCTCTCTCAAAACCAAATTACAGGATATTTAAATTTCAACAAATCATTTTAAATTTGCATATTTATATTTATAATTAGAGATTCAGACTCTTATTTATATTTTCACATATTTTCTTTGACACTGAAAGCATAGAAGCATATCTAAGTTAACAAATTACATCATTCGCACCAGAACTATATGCAAAACTCTGACTCATTACAGAGTCTTTTAGCCTTGAATCAAATTTTATATATAGTTGGCCCTCGAACAACATGAGTTTTAACTGTGCAGGTCCACTTACACATGGATTTTCTTCAATACATACATACTACAGCACTTATGATCTGAGGTTGGTTGAATCTACAGATGTGAATAGGGAGGAAGGACCATAAAGTTTTATGCAGATTTTCAACTGTGAGGGGGGTTAGCACCCCAACCTGGCATTGTTCAAGGGTCAACTATATAACCTGGCATTGTTCAAGGGGTCAACTATATATCTATACCTTTCAGTTACTAATAGCTCCTTTTAGGGGGAAATATATTATTCTAAAATGTTTTTTCCTGCAGGAACCTAGCATGGTGCCTCTTTCAAAAAACTTGCTCAGGGCTTCCCTGGTGGCGCAGTGGTTGAGAGTCCGCCTGCCGATGCAGGGGACACAGGTTCGTGCCCCGGTCTGGGAAGATCCCACATGCCGTGGAGCAGCTAGGCCTGTGAGCCATGGCCGCTGAGCCTGCGCATCTGGAGCCTGTGCTCCGCAACGGGAGAGGCCACAACAGTTAGAGGTCCGCGTACAGCAAAAAAAAAAAAAAAAAAAAAAAAAAAAACAACTTGCTCAATTATATGTTAGTTGTATGAATGACAGTAAACATTTCTGGGGGCTAAATAAATAATATGCCATAATACTATCACTCATGTGATTGTTGGTAAGCTGAAATAAGATTATATAAATAAATGCTATATAAACAGTAAAACCTATGCACGTTATTTATTTTGTAGTTAATTTCTTACGCAATATTTCCAGTTGTTTTTCAAATGAATAGTTAACTAGAATAGTGTTAAAAAGAAACATCAAGCTCAAAATAGAGTCACTTGTGCTAAGCCCCACCAAGACTTTGTACCTAATGTAATTGCAGCCTCTCCCTGGAGTGAAATTTTCAACCAATCAGTCTGGAAAATCCTGATCATCACTAAGTAATCTGCCTAAGGCTTCCTGCCTTCCCCTAAGGGAAGGTAACCCAAAATAATCCACTTTTTAACTTCCTTGTTCCACCCTCTTTCTGCCTATATGAACCTTCCACTTTTTACAACTCCTTGAAACCCCTTCCTGCTTGCTAAGATGGGATGTTGCCTGATTCGTGAATAGTTGAATAAAGTCACTTAGATCTTCAAATTTACTCAGCTGAATTTTGCTTTTTAACAATAGAAAAACTAACTTATAGAAAAATTATTTTTATACTTCATTCTATAATGGAATTGTTTAGAACATGTTTATGTAAGCAGCCTAAAATATGGCTGAGACACTGATTTATAAAAATAACTTTGTAGCTAGAAAGTTGTCAGAAAATCAGATCCTACTGTTCTCTTGAATAATTTTTAAGAAATTATTCTGAGTGGTTTTTTTTGCTTTTATTTATTCAAAAGAGAATCCTCTTTTGGACACTTATCAGAATAGATTTAATATCTGTACAAAAATATATTTTTCCCGAATCTTAATCTGACCTTAATTTATTCTTGTGATTGCACTTCAGTATTGTAGTTATCATGGTAAAAGATTAAAAATTGGCTGAAGTTTAGAGAAAGAAATAAAAATATCAAACTTATACATAAAAACACTGATTTCTACATCTATTGTCATTTAGGATAATTTAAGTAAATTGGTTTGTTCTACCTTAGTCATTATTCTGTCAAAAAATTATAGAATATTTAAATTTCCACAAATATTTTGAAATGTGCATATTACATTATAATCAAAGATTCAAACTCCATTTACATTTTCACATATTTTCTCTTGCATAAAAGCGTAGAAGCATACCTAAGTTATCAAATTACATCATTCACACCAGAACTAGATACAAAACTCTGATTCATTACAGTGCTTTTTTAAAGCCTCTAATCAAATTAGCAAATCTCATATCACTTTAGGTCTATCTACAAATAAACATCCAAATTATTGTAGAGGGGATCAACTTATGGCATGACAGTATGAGGAAGTGCTGTTGACTCACTTCTCAGTGCAACTGGTGAAAACTAAAGACTACAACCCATTAAAGTCTCTGGTAATGGTCCTAAGAGTGATCAACACATGAAGAAATTATGTGTTCAAGGAAATCTATAAAAATTTGTTAAGACAGGCAAGACTCTGTTATTTGAAACAAGAACTCTTCCTCTCATCTTGGTGAGGGCTCTGGAGCCTTGCAGGACATAGTGCCCAGCCTGTTCCCGGGGCCCCCAGCTCACCAGCTGGCCCAGAGTAGCTGTAATATATTATCTAAAATGTCCAGTTTCCAACAAAAAAATTACAGACATGCAAAATTTGACCCATACACTGAAAAAAGAGCAGCCAACTGTGACAGACAGCACATATCAGATTAGTCAGAAAAATGATTTTAGAGTAATCAATATAAATATGTTCACAAAACTAAAGAAAACTAAGATTAATGAAATAAAGGTAAATATGCTGACAATGATGCATCAAATAGATAATATCAATAAACAGATCAGAATTATAAAAAAGAACCAAATTCAAATTATGATGTTGAAAAGCAACAATAACAGAAATAAAAAATTCACTAGAGAGGTGAAAGATTAAATATGAACTGGCAAAAGAAAAAACAAATGCACTTCAAGATAGACTGATAGAAATTATGCAAGCCAAGGAAAAGAGGAGAGTCTCAGAAACATGGGACACCAATAAGAACACCAACAGACATGTAATGGGACCATGAGAAAGAAAAGAGAGAGCTGGAAGTGGGGGGGGGCACCCCAAAGAAATAATGGCTGAATAATCCCCAAATTTAGTGAAAAATGATAACCTACACATCTAGAAGCTCAACAAACTCCAAATCGGGTAAGCACAAAAAGACCCACAAAGGGATATGCCATAGCAAAAATGCTGAAAGTCAAAGACAAGAATAAGATCTTTAAAACTTTATACAATATTTCTTAACAAAACTCTTTTTGCCTTCAAAATATCATAAGGCTGGAGTCAAAGATTCTGTATTCATGTCTGGATTTGCCATTTATTAACAAGATGAGCTTTAGCAATTACTCAACATCTCTGATTTCCTCACTCACAAAATAGAGTTAATATTTTAAACAAACATAAAATTGTTCTTAGATTCAATAAAGTAATATATATGAAAGTCTTTTGAAAAGAATAAATGTCCTAAACAAATACAAAACCTTTTTTTTCTTTTTAAGTAAAAAGGTTTGGGGATTTTAAACTGAGCATCTAGATTATTCCAATTCACCCTCTGGAATTGCTTCACTATGTAAACTGAGCCTAATCTAGATAACAACTGGCAGAAATGAAGGAGGCCATTTTCTGTACTGTGAACTATTACTCTTCTTAAAAAGACTCAATTTGTACATAACTACAGGCAAAGAAAATACATTAGCAATAACTGAATAAGTACTAGATCAATACGCTCTAAATCAAGCACTTGAGTATTTGAGTATCTGAATATTACCAATGCAATTATAAAATATGCCAGGGGCTTCTAAAAAGCCGTGCTTATATCCATGTTGATCAATTTCCTTAGAAGAGAAGAATACCTCTCTTTATTTTTTAATATAAAACTAGTAAGAAAAAGAAACAGTGTTTTGAATAAATAATATTTATATTGCTCTTGGGTTATAATGCTTTGATATTAACTTGCTATTACCTGTGTAATATTATAATGATTTGTTATGACCTATATTATATATATATATGAAAATTTGTGATAGAAGTGATATATGTGAAGAGACATTGATTCATGGAAATGAATTAAGTTATGGTTACTCAAAAATTGGTGGAAATCATGATTCTCTTTCAGCAAAGTAGACAAATGCTTACAGAGATGGTTTTAACTTTAATAGACACAAAGATAGTTTTAAGTCTGATAGTTCCTAAGAACAATGTACCATATAGCAATGCTTGTGAGTAAAAGTGAATAGAATTAGAAGGGATTTAAACAAGGTGCCGGGGGGGGAGGCTGAAATTTTTCCTCACATAAAAAGAAATTTCAGGGCTTCCCAGGTGGTGCAGTGGTTGAGAGTCTGCCTGCCGATGCAGGGGACACGGGTTAATGCCCGGTCCGGGAAGATCCCACATGCCGCAGAGCGGCTGGGCCCGTGAGACATGGCCGCTGAGCCTGCGCGTCCGGAGCCTGTGCTCCACAACGGGAGAGACCACAACAGTGAAAGGCCCGTGTACCACAAAAAAATAAAAATAAAAAAATAAAAATAAATTTAGAGTGCTGAGAGATCGTATGTAGAAGATAAATATGTATGGAGATCATATGTAGAAGATAAATTCACAGTTGCACAAGAACCAAATCAAAAGGCCTTTGAACGGCCATACAACTGTGTTTAGTCCTGATTTTTCAGACAAAGGAAGCAATAGAAAACTTCAACACTATAGTTAAATCTAATCTTTTTAAATCTAATCTTAAAACATCACACTGACAGAATACTACTGGATAAATTAAATGGATAAAGTAGTAAATAAAGGCTAGGGACAAAGACTGGGAATGATTTTGTTGAAAGTATTTAGTAAGAGAGTTTGAAATTATGAACTGAAGTATGAGGATGTAGGAGACAACTTTAAAGAAATATAGGGAAGAGATTTCACAGAACAAAAGAAATGGATGGATGCAGTGGTATGAAGCAGTAACATGAGAAATTTTGTTCCTGCAGTTTTGGTTCTTGGTTAGACATAATCTGTGTTTTTGATGTTCCTTTAGAGTGAGCAGGGGTTGAGGGAAAGAGGAAGGTGCCAAACCTCTCAATAAATTGAAGTGATTTGGAAATTAGCCATTAGAATGTGGAAAGGTAACAGTATACTGAGAAAATTCAATCTGCAATTGGAGGAATTTTTAAATAAAGGAGAAATAAAACTGACTGGAAAGTGTTGTAAAGGGCGAGAAGAATCTTTTTAATATGCTTTCTGCAGGATATGGGGACATAGAGCAGAATCTTCCATTTCTAGAGGGTAGTGAGAGCTTAAAATAGGATAAAAAGCTGGAGAGTATAAATAATCTAGGAAAAGGTTAAGTATGTTGGTATATTTATTGACATTTGAATATATGTGTTAAATGTATAACTGAGAGAATTAGACACTAATTCAGAAGATGGATGATAGTCTATAGCAGTGGTTCTCAACCAGGTTGATTTGGCTATCCATGGAACACATGGCACTGATACGAGGCACTTTTGGTTTTCAGAGCTGGGGGCAAAGTATAGGACATGCTACTGCCATCTGGTGAATGGAGGCCATGTATCCTGATAAACATCCTACAATATACAGGACATTCTCCCACAACAAAAAACTATCTGGCCCAAAATATCAATACACCTGAAATGGAGAAAACCTGGTCTGGGAATTAGTGTGGGGGCAGTGGATGAAAGTTGACACAGGAAGAAGTGATCCTAGAGACCGAAGCAGAGAGAGAACTGAATTAAAAGCAACAAAAGAACTGTTCTTCTTTTCAGCCCTTGTTCACCTTACCTTACTCCTGATTTATATGGTTTTCTGAAGCACATGAGCAAACCTTGTGTGCTGTAAGTTTTAAAAAAGTGCTTTAAAAATAATATTTCCACCCTAAGAAAAGGGAACCATACTACACTGTTGGTGGGAAAGTAAATTGGTGCAGCCACTATGGAAAACAGTACGGAGGTTCTTCAAAAAACTAAAAATAGAGTTGCCATATGATCCAGCAATCCCACTCCTGGGCATATAACCTGACAAAACTATAGTTCAAAAAGATACATGCGCTCCTATGTTCACAACAGCACTATTCACAAAAGCCAAGACACGGAAATAACCTAAATGTCCATCGAAAGAGGAATAGATAAAGAAGATGTGGTACATATATACAACAGAATATTACTCAGCCATAAAAAAGAATGAAATAATGCTGTTAGCAGCAACATGGATGCAACTAGAGATTATCATACTAAGTGAAGTCAGAGAAAGACAAATATCATATGATATCACTTACGTGTGCAATCAAAAATATGACACAGGGCCTCCCTGGTGGCGCAGTGGTTGAGAGTCCGCCTGCCGATGCAGGGGATACGGGTTCGTGCCCCGGTCCGGGAGGATCCCATATGCCGCGGAGCGGCTGGGCCCGTGAGCCATGGCCGCTGGGCCTGCGCGTCCGGAGCCTGTGCTCCGCAACGGGGGAGGCCACAACAGTGAGAGGCCCGCATACTGCAAAAAGAAAAAAAAAAAAAAAAAAAAAAAAAATATGACACAAATGAACTCATCTGTAAAACAGAAACAGATGCACAGACATAGAGAACAGACTTGTGGTTGCCAAGGCGGGAGAGGGAATGGGGGAAGGATGGATTGGGAATTTGGGATTAGCAGATGCAAACTATTATATGTAGAATGGATAAATAACAAAGTCATACTGTATAGTATAGGGAACTATATGCAATAACGTGTGACAAATCATAATGGAAAAAATATGAAAAAGAATGTGTATATATACATTTGAATATATATATATTTGAATCACTTTGCTGTACAGCAGAAATTAACACATTGTAAATCAACTATATCTCAGTAAAATAATTTTTTTAAAAATATGTTTCCACCCTAAAATAAAATGAGCATAACTCCCCACTCCTTAAATGTGGGCTGTGCATAGTGACTTCCTTCCAAAAAGTAGTGTAGAAAGGGTAACTTGCTAGAGTAACTTCATGTGGAGAAACCTGACAAACACCACTCCCACCAGGTGACAAAGGTCAACATGAAGAGTGACAAATCATGTTAATAGTATACACTGTCGATAAAATGTGATGAAAACTGCACCTTATCTCTGTGCTCTTTCTCCCAAAACCTCATAACCCCAGTCTAATCTTGAGAAAAATATCAGACAAGTTCCAATAGGACATCTTACAGTACAACTAACTAGTATTCCTCAAAACAATCAAGGCCATCCACAACCAGGAAAGTTAGAGAAATTGTCACATCCAAGAGGAGCTTAAGAAGACATGACAACTAATTGTATTCTGGTAACCTAGATGGAATCCTGGAGCAAAAAAGAACATTAGAAAAAAATGAACTATGGATTTTAGCCAAGAATATTAATATATCATTATCGGTTCATTAATTGCAACAAATGTACCATACTAATGTAAGATGTTAATAACAGAGGAAAACTGTGTGTAGAGGGAGGGGGTAAATGGGAACTCTCTGTAGTCTCAATTTTTCTATAAATCTAAAACTGTTACCAAGATGGAGTCTACTAATAAAAATATTTGAATAAATGAAGAGTATTTAACCAAAAACATGACAATGATAAATGTAGTCTGTGCTAAAATTTGATAAACAAACTGAAAGCTGAAAAAGTGTTTTGAAAATTATTTAGGAGTTTTACTTAGAAAGTAACATTCAAAAATGTGATAATTTATTTTTATCCCTTTTCCATACATATGTTAGAGAAAAACTGCTAATGCATAACAGTAGCAAAAATGTATTGAATATATGTACATGTAGAAATGAGAGATTTTTTTAAAATATTGAAGTATGAAACATTAGTTTAGTAGATGTTAGTCAATAGTAAGGTTATAGCTATCTTAGATGATACCTTCATTCCCAGAACAAGAAAATGAAGATTATGTTAAAAAGATGAGTTTTCTTGATGACAAGAAGATTTTTCTAATGGCTATTCTCCACTAAGATATTCATGTAAATTTTAATTTTGCCACATTATAACTTGGAATAGGTAAAATTTTAGCCACAACTTAATTTTTTCCAAGCCAATTAATTTTTTAATCACATTTGATAAACAAGCCTACCTGTTCTTCTTTGATTTTTAAACTTTTCTTAGTACATAAAACAAATTAAATCTCTAGGAGCAAATCCATAAATGTATTAACATAGAAATCATGTATACAAAGTAACACAACATAATTTTATCTTGAAATGCATTTAATATATGTTTACCCACATATATATTTTAAATTATTCATAGTTATATAAGTAGTCTATAATCTTTTTTCTAGCTTTATTTTTTGTTATTGATATATGACATTGTGTAAGTTTAAGGTGTACCACATTATATATATATATATATATATATATATATATATATATAGCAATAGAGATATACAGACATATATATATCAAAGTAACTACCATAATAAGATTAATAACACATCCATTATCTCACATAGTTAGAATTTTTGTGTGATGAGAACTTTTTTTTTTTTTTTTTTTTCCCTTTTTGCGTTATGTGGGCCTCTCCCGTTGCGGAGCACAGGCTCCGGATGCGCAGGCCCAGCGGCCATGGCTCACGGGCCCAGCCGCTCCGCGGCATATGGGATCCTCCCAGACCGGGGCACGAACCCGTATCCCCTGCATCGGCAGGCGGACTCTCAACCACTGCGCCACCAGGGAGGCCCGATGAGAACTTTTAAGATCCATCCAGTTGGCAACTCTCAAATATACAAGAGAATTGTAACTATAGTCACCATTCTGCACATTACATCCCGAGAAATTATTCATATTAAAACTGGAAGTCTGTACCTTTTGACCACCTTCAACCATTTCTCCCAACAACCCCTCACCCCCTGGCCCTGGCAACCACCAATCTGTTCTCTGTTTCTGAGCTCAGCTTTTTTAGATTCCACATAAAGTGAGATCATACAGTATTTTTCTTCCTCTACCTGACTTATTTCACTTAGCATAATGCCCTCAAGGTCCATCTCTCCTGTCACAAATGACAGGATTTCCTTCTTTTCTAAGACTGAAAACATTTACATGTATATATATATATATATATATATATATATATATATATATATATATATATATATGCCACATTTTCTTTATCCATTAATCTATTGATGAATACTTAGGTTGTTTCTATGTTTTGGTTATTGTAAATAGTGTTGCAGTGAGCATGGGGATGCAGGCATCTCTTCCAGATAGTGATTTCATTTCCTTTGGATACATACCCAGCAACTGAATTGCTGGACCATATGGTAGTTCTACTTTTTAATTTTTTGAGGAACCTCCATAACATTTTCCATAGTGACTGTACCAACTTACATTCCCACCAACAGTGTACAATGGATCCCTTTTTTTTTTTTTTTGCGGTATGCGGGCCTCTCACTGTTGTGGCCTCCCCCGTTGCGGAGCACAGGCTCCGGACGCGCAGGCTCCAGACGCGCAGGCTCAGCGGCCATGGCTCACGGGCCCAGCCGCTCCGCGGCATATGGGATCCTCCCAGACCGGGGCACGAACCCGTATCCCCTGCATCGGCAGGCGGACTCTCAACCACTTGCGCCACCAGGGAGGCCCCCCTTTTTTTTTACAACCTTCCCAGCACTTGTTATCTCTTGTCTTCTTATTAATATCCATTTTATCAGGTGTGGGGTTATATCTCATTGCTCTTTTGATTTGGATTTTCCTGATGATTAGTGATGTTGAGCACCCTTTCATGTACCTGTTGGCCATTTGAATATCTTCTTTGGAAAAAAAAATGTCTGTTCAGGGTCTTTGCCCACTTTTTAATTGGGTTATTTGTGTCTCTTTTTTTCTTTGTTTGCTTGTTCATTTTGCCATTGAGTTTTAAGAGTTCTTTATGTATTTCAAATATTAACCCCTTATCAGATCTGCAGTTTGAAAATATTTTTTTCATAAGTTGCCTTTTCATTTTGTTGATTGTTTCTTTTGATACATAAAAGCTTTTCAATTTGATGTATGGCACTTGTTTATTTTTGCTTTTGTTGCTTGTGCTTTGGTGTCTTATCCATAAAATCATTTCCAAGACCAACATCAAGGAAATTATTCTTTATATTTTCTTCTAGGAATTCTATGGTTTCAGGTCATATGTTAAAGTATTTAATCCATTTCATATTAATTTTTTAAAGTCTTCGTTAATTTCTTTTTTATTTTTAATTTTTATTGGAGTATATTTGCTTTACAATATTGTGTCAGTTTCTACTGTACAGAAAAGTCAATCAGCAATACGCATATATATATCCCTTTTTTTGGATTTCCTTTCCATTTAGATCACCACAGAGCATTGAGTAGAGTTCCCTGTGCTATACAGTAGGTTCTCATTAATTATCTATTTTATACATAGTATCAATAGTGTATACATGTCAATCCCAATCTCTCAATTCCTCCCACCCCAGCCCTTTCCCCCTTGGTATCAGTATGTTTGTTCTCTACATCTCAGACTATATTTCTGCTTTGTAAATAAGATCTTCTATACCAATCTTTTCAGATTCCACATATATGTGTTAATATACGATATCTGTTTTCTCTTTCTGACTTACTTCACTCTGTATGACAGTCTCTAGGTCCATCCATGTCTCTATAAATGACCCACTTTTGTTCCATTTTATGGCTGAGTAATAATCCATTGTATATATATGCCACATCTTCTTTATCCATTCCTCTGTCGATGGGCATTTAGGTTGCTTCCATGACCTGGCTATTGTAAATAGTGCTGCAATGAACATTGGGGTGCATGTGTCTTTTTTTTTTTTTTTTTTTTTTTTTTTTTTTTTTTTGCGGTATGCGGGCCTCTCACTGTTGTGGCCTCCCCCGTTGCGGAGCACAGGCTCCGGACGCGCAGGCTCCGGACGCGCAGGCTCAGCGGCCATGGCTCACGGGCCCAGCCGCTCCGCGGCATATGGGATCCTCCCAGACCGGGGCACGAACCCGTATCCCCTGCATCGGCAGGCGGACTCTCAACCACTTGCGCCACCAGGGAGGCCCCATGTGTCTTTTTGAATTATGCTTTTCTCTGGGTATATGCCTAGTAGTGGGATTGCTGGGTCATATGGTATTTCTATTTTCAGTTTTTTAAGGTATGATCTTTTTTGACCCACCACCTAGAGTAATGAAAATAAAAACAAAAATAAACAAACTGGACCTAATAAAACTTAAAAGCTTTTGCACAGCAAAGAAAAGACAGCCCTCAGAGTGGGAGAAAATGTTTGCTAATGAAGCAACTGACCAAGGATTAATCTCCAAAATATACAAATAGCTCTTGCAGCTTAATATCAAAAAAACAAACAACCCAATCAAAAAATGGGCAGAAGACCTAAATAGACATTTCTCCAAAGAAGACATACAGCTGGCCAACAAACACATGAAAAGACGCTCAATATCACTAATTATTAGAGAAATGCAAATCAAAACTACAATGAGGTATCACCTCACACCAGTCAGAATGGCCATCATCAAAAAATCTACAAGCAATAAATGCTGGAGAGGGTGTAGAGAAAAGGGAACCCTAATATTCATTTTTGTGAGTGGTATAAGATAGGGGTCTAGTTTCATTCTTTTGCATGTGAATATCCGATTTTCCCAGTACCATTTATTTAGGAGACTATCTCTTCTCCACTGAGTATGTTTGGTTCCCTAGTTAAATATTAGTTGAACATATATGCATGGGTTTACTTCTGGGCTCTCTATTCAGTTCCATTTATCTATGTGTCTGTTTGGATGCCAATACTACACTGTTTTGATTACTATTGTTTTGTAGTATAGTTTGAAATCAGGAAATGTGATGCTTCCAGCTATGTTCTTACTCAGGATTGCCTTGGCTATTTGGTGTCTTTTGTGTTTCCATACAAGTTTTAGGGTTGTCTTTTCCAATTCTGTAAAAAATGCTATTGGGATCTTGATAGGGATTGCATGAAATCTATACATGACTTTGGGTAGTATGGATATTTTGACAATATTAATTCTTCCTATCCATGAACACAGGATTTATTTTCATTCATGTGTCTTCAGTTTCTTTCATCAATGTCTTTTAGTCTTCAGTGTATAGATCTTTCACGTCTTTGGTTAAATTTATTCCTAAGGACTTTATTGTTTTTGATGTTATTTTAAATGAGATTGTTTTCTTCATTTCTTTTTCAGATAACTCACTGTTAGTGTACAGAAAAGCAACTGATTATATGTTGAATTTCACATTGATATTTTAGAATTTTTAAAAATAATGGTCACCACTCTATGAGAATGCACTAAATATGAGAAGAAATAAAGGGAGAGAATTAACATTCATTGAGGTTGGCACTCTAAACATGTGCCTTCTCATTATTTCCACACCACTGTCATCCTGATTTAACATATAATAAAACATGGTGAGAAAGGTTTAAGTAGTAGTATTTTTCCCATGAAGTTAGTAATTGTGGGTGCTGAAATTTGGACTCAAATCTGGCTAAAAAGCCTATTGTCTTTCCACTGCAGACCTAAAGTGTGTTAAAACATTTCTTCAAACATAAAAAAGTGAACTGCTAAGTTAAAATGGTAATGAAATCTTGTTATAGATGTTGAATGATATGGAACTGAAAGAGTTAAAACATCCTAGAGCAAATAGGTTTCAGCTTAAAGGCTAAGTATAGCTTTGAAAAATATTCTGAAAAAAAGATCTTGGCTCAATACAAAAGGTAGGTGCCCCACTCCTAAAGCGAAAAGGCTACTGGGACAAAAGGGCAGGGTTCCTTTCCCATTGTATTTGTGTTTGCATCCCCCATGTTCCCAATCTCCATTATGTTGAACATCCAAAAGCACAAAACTGATCTGAAGTTCTGAAGAGTCTTGTGTTCGGTGTTAACAACACAAGGATTCTGTAACTCCATAAACATTTACATGCAAACATATATTTTTGGAGAATCTCCTCATTTTTTTCCTACCTTCCCTCCCTGTCCTTTTAAATTAATTATTTACTTAATTTCACCTTTTATTCTCATACCCCCTCTCAGTCCCCTCTTCCTTTTCCTAGGCAACTACTCTACTAGTATTATGTATATCTTTTGACTCAATGTGTTTTTGCAAAACGTATGTTGTATTTTGAGCATAAACTTGAACTTACATATATATATGGTACTGTGTTATGCACATTATTCTTTTCCTTGCTGTTTTCATTAAAGACTATGTGTCTGGCTTTGTGTACAACTAAGTAACACATAATTGGCTGTTTCAAACCTCTGCATAATACTCTAAGGTTTGAAATCAGTACATACCCCCCACAGATTGCCTTTTAATTTACTGAAAGTACAAATAATAGCACAGCGAACATCCTCACAAGGGCCCCTTAATGGTCCTATTGAATAATAGTATTGAATAATACGCAGGAGTTGAATTGTTAAGTCTAGCTAGGAAATGCACACATTCAGTGTTACTTGATAGTTGCCAGAGTGTGTTCCAGAATGTAATGCAACTTGCAGGACTTGGGAATATTTGTAATGCTGTATCCCCATACATTTGGCATTATCCAGATTTCTGACTTTTTCAGGCTTAGTAAGTGGCTATTTTAACTATCACTTCCTTTATTATATTTAATATTTTTAGATTTCACTTCCATAAATTTCTTCATATAACTTTTCACAGTTTGGGGGTTGCAGCCCTCTATTTTCTAATTTTAAGAATTCTATTTATGTTACAGATATTAATTCCCTGTCAGTTTTAAATGATACAGATATCTTCTTTCCATAATCTACCTATTAATTTTTTCCATGATGTTTGTGATGCACTTTATTAAATAAAAATTTGGAAATGTTAAATTAATTAACTTCTGCTTATGGCTTCAACTGCTTTTTAAGAAATTTATTAAAGTACAAAATACATACAGAAAAAGCAACAGTCTTTTCAAAAAAAGATATTGGGAAAAATGGCAGTCAATATGGAAAAATATGAACCTCACATCTTACACAAAAGTTAAAGTGAATCATTTACCTAAATGTTAAATGCAAATCTATAAAACTTCAAGGACAATATATAGGAAAAAATCTGTGTAGCAGTCTGTTTGGTTATGAGTTTATAGATACAACACAAAAATCATAATCTATGAAAGAAAAAACTGCCTCAGTTGGACTTTATTAAAATTAAAAATGCTTGCTCAGTGTAAGACACTATTTAAAGAATAGAAAGACAAGCCACAGACTGGGAGAAATATTTGCAAACCACATATCTGAAAAAGTAATTGTATCCAAAATATACAAGGAAACTTGAAAATAAACAATAAGAAAACAACCCAATTAAAAATTGGGCAAAAGATCTGAAGAGACACTTCATCACAGAAACAAGTGACAAATACACATATGAAAAGATGCTCAACATCATTTGTCATTAGAGAAATTTAAATTAAAATAAAAATGACAGACCACTACACACCTATTACAATGGCTAAAAACCCCAAACTGACAAAATCAATTGCTGGTGAGAACTTGAGGTAGTAGGAACTGTCATTCATTGCTGGTGAGAATGTAAATGGTACAGCCACTCTGGAAGACAGTTTGGCAATGCTTATACACCTAAACCTAATCTTATAATATGATCTAGCAATTGTACTCCTAGGTATTAACTAATTTGAAAACTTATATCCACACCAAAACCTGCATGTGAATGCAGCTTTATTCATAATCACCAAGCAAGCAAGGTGTCCTTCAACAGGTCAATTTACTAGAACAAACCTAGTATATCCATACAGTACACTAAAATTTAACAATGAAAAGAAATTAGCTATCGATCCGTGCAACATCATTAATGCATCTCAAGTTCATTTACAAAATACAGAATTATACATTTTTCTCCATCTATCGTGCAGAAACAATCTTTCTCAACTGATGTTTTTTAATCTTTATGAATTTCCATTTTAAGCAATCTCCCATGTTATGTTTAGAAGAGATCTGAACTAGTCCATCTGACAACTGAAGTCAAGACACTGGTGCCTAGAGACCAATAACCAAGTAATCAGCATTTCCCAAATTACAGTGAGTGCCCATCCAGCTGCAAATAATTATTCATATCCCTAAAAGTGTTTGGAAACTTAGGTTAAACAAATTTAGATAGGCTTCAGGTCCACATAAATTCTCAAAGTCTTTTATATGCTACTGTGTCTTATGAGTCATTGGTTATAGGATACATCAGCAAGTGTATGTGTGTTTCCCAAACTTATTTGATAATTGAGGTATTTTATTTCCACTAACCCCCATTAACATCTGAATTCATCTTAACAATGCTTACTTCTAACTGGGTGTTATTTCAACTGGTTATAGTTGAAAACTTCCCTAACATGGGAAAGGAAATAGTCAATCAAATCCAAGTATTAATCAAGGTATCAAAAATTAAATACAAAGAAAAAATACTAAAAGCAACAAGGGAAAAGCAACAAATAACATACAAGGGAATACCCATAAGGTTAACAGCTGATCTTTCAGCAGAAACTCTGCAAGCCAGAAGGGAGTGGCAGGATATATTTAAAGTGATGAAAGGAAAAAACCTACAACCAAGATTACTCTACCCAGCAAAGATCTCATTCAGACTCGATGAAGAAACTAAAACCTTTACAGACAAGCAAAAGCTAAGAGAATTCAGCACCACCAAACCAGCTTTAAAACAAATGCTAAAGGAACTTTTCTAGGCAGGAAACACAAGAGAAGGAAAAGACCTACAATAACAAACCTAAAACACTTAAGAAAATGGTAATAGGATTATACATATCATCAATAACTACCTTAAATGTATATGGATTAAATGCTCCAGCTAAAAGACATAGGCTGGCTGAGTGGATACACAAACAAGACCCCTATATATGCTGTCTACAAGAGACCCACTTCAGACCTAGGGACACATACAGACTGAAAGTGAGAGGATGGAAAAAGTTATTCCATGCAAATGGAAATCAAAAGAAAGCTGGAGTAGCAATTCTCATATTAGACAAAATAGACTTTAAAATAAAGACCATTACAAGAGACAAAGAAGGACACTACATAATGATCAAGGGATATATCCAAGAAGAACATATAACAATTGTAAGTATTTATGCACACAACATAGGAGTACCTAAATATATAAGGCAAATGGTAACAACCATAAACGGGGAAATAGACAGTAACACAATCATAGTAGGGGACTTTAACACCCCACTTACACCAATGGACAGATCATCCAAACAGAAAATAAATAAGGAAACACAAGCTTTAAGTGACACAATGGACCAGACAAATTTAATTGATATTTATAGAACATTCCACCCAAGAGTGGCAGAATACACTTCCTTCTCAAATGCACATGGAACATTCTCCAGAGTAGATCACATCTTGGGTCACAAATCAAGCCCTGGAAAATTTCAGAAAACTGAAATCATATCAAGCATCTTTTCCAACCACAACAGTATGAGACTAGGTATCAATTACAGGAAAAAAATCTGTAAAAAATAGAAACACATGGAGGCTAAAAAACACACTACTAAATAACCAAGAGATCACTGAGGAAATCAAAGAGGTAATCAAAAAATACCTAGAAACAAATGACAATGAAAACACAATGACCCAAAACCTATGGGATGCAGCGAAAGCAGTTCTAAGAGGGACATTTATATAAATACAATCCTACCTCAAGAAACAAGAAACATCTCAAATAAACAACCTAACCTTACACCTAAAGCAATTAGAGAAAGAAGAACAAAAAACCCCAAAATTAGCAGAAACAGAGAAATTGTAAAGATCAGATCAAAAATAAATGACAAAGAAATGAAGGAAACAATAGCAAAGATCAATAAAACTAATAGCTGGTTCTTTGAGAAGATAAACAAAATTGATAAACCATTAGACTCATCAAGAAAAAAAGGGAGAAAAAGCAAATCAATAGAATTAGAAATGAAAAAGGAGAAGTAACAACTGACACTGCAGAAATACAAAGGATCATGAGAGAGTACTACAAGCAACTATATGCCAATAAAATGGACAATCTGGAAGATATGGACAAATTCTTAGAAAAGCACAACATCCTGAAACTGAACCAGGAAGAAATAGAAAATATAAACAGACCAATCACAAGCATTGAAATTGAAACTGTGATTTAAAATCTTCCAAAAAACAAAAGCCCAGGATCAGATGGCTTCACTGGCAAATTCTATTAAACATTTAGAGAAGAGCTAACACCTATCCTTCTCAAACTCTTCCAAATTATAGCAGAGGAAGGAACACTCCCAAACTGATTCTACAAGGTTCCCAAACAGATTCACCATCACCCTTATACCAAAACCAGACAAAGATATCACAAAAAAAAGAAAACTACAGACCAATATCACTGATAAACATAGATGCAAAAATCCCCAACAAAATACTAGCAAACAGAATCCAACAGCACATTATAAGCATCATACACCATGATCAAGTGTGGCTTATCCCAGGAATGCAAGGATTCTTCAATATACACAAATAAGTCAATGTAATAAAACATATTAACAATTGAAGGAGAAAAACCATATGATCATCTCAATAGATGCAGAAAAGCTTTTGACAAATTCAACACCCATTTATGATAAAAACCCTCCAGAAAGTAGGCACAGAGGGAACTTACCTCAATATAATAAAGGCCCTATATGGCACACCCACAGCCAATATCATTCTCAATGGTGAAAAACTGAAACCATTTCCACTAAGATCAGGAACAAGACAAGGTTACCCACTCTCACCGCTATTATTCAACACAGCTTTGTAAGTTTTAGTCACAGCAATCAGAGATGAAAAAGAAATAAAAGTAATTCAAATTGGAAAAGAAGAAGTAAAGCTGTCACTGTTTGCAGATGACATGATACTATACATAGAGAATCCTATAGATGCTACCAGAAAACTACTAGAGCTAATCAATGAATTTGGTAAACTAGAAGGATACAAAATTAATGCACAGAAATCTCTTGCATTCCTATACACTAATGATGAAAAATCTGAAAGAGAAATTAAGGAAACCCTCCCATTTACCATTGCAACAAAAAGAATAAAATATCTAAAAATAAACCTACCTAAGGAGACAAAAACCTGTACAGAAAACTATAAGACACTAATGAAACAAATCAAAGATGGTACAAACACATGGACAGATATGCCATGTTCTTGGATTGGACAAATCAACATTTGAAAATGACTATACTACCCAAAGCAATCTATAGATTCAATGCAATCTCCGTCAAACTATCAATGGCAACCCTCACAGAATTAGAACAAAAAAATTTTACAATTTGTATGGAAACACAAAAGACCCCAACAGCCAAAGTAATCTTGGGAAAGAAAAACGGAGTTGGAGGAATCAGGCTCCCCAACTTCAAACTATACTACAAAGCTACAGTAATCAAGATAGTATGGTACTGGCACAAAAACAGAAATATAGATCAATAGTACAGGATAGCACGCCCAGAGGTAAACCCATGCACATATGGTCACCTAATTTACAACAAAGGAGGCAAGAACATACAATGGAGAAAAGACAGCCTTTTCAATAAGTGGTGCTAGGAAAACTGGACAGCTACATGTACAAGAATGAAATTAGAACACTCCCTAATACCATACACAAAAATAATTTCAGGGCTTCCCTGGTGGCGCAGTGGTTGGGAGTCCGCCTGCCGATGCAGGGGACACGGGTTCGTGCCCCGGTCTGGGAGGATCCCGCATGCCGCGGAGCGGCTGGGCCCGTGGGCCATGGCCGCTGGGCCTGCGCGTCCGGAGCCTGTGCTCCGCAGCGGGAGAGGCCACAGCAGTGAGAGGCCCGCGTACTGCAAATAATAATAATAATAATTTCAAAATGGATTAAAGACCTAAATGTAAGGCCAGACACTATAAAACTCTTAGAGGAAAACATTCACAGAACACTCCATGACATAAATCACAGCAAGGTCCTTTTTGACCCACCTCCTAGAGAAATGGAAATAAAAACGAAAATAATCAAATGGGACGTAATGAAACTTAAAAGCTTTTGCATAGCAAAGGAAATCATAAACAAGATGAAAAGACAACCGTCAGAATGGGAGAAAATATTTGCAAATGAAGCAACTGACCAAGGATTAATCTCCAAAATATACAAGCAGCTCATGCAGCTCAACATCAAGAAAACAAACAACCCAATCCAAAAATGGGCAGAAGACCTAAATAGACATTTCTCCAAAGAAGATATACAGATTGCCAACAAACACATGAAAGGATGCTCAACATCACTAATCATTAGAGAAATGCAAATCAAAACTACAATGAGGTATCACCTCACACTGGTCAGAATGACCATCATCAAAAAATCTACAAACAATATATGCTGGAGAGGGTGTCGAGAAAAGGGAACCCTCTTGCACTGTTGTTGGGAATGTAAATTGATACAACCACTATGGAGAACAGTATGGAGGCTCCTTAAAACACTAAAAATAGAACTACCACACAACCCAGCAATCTCACTACTGGGCATATACCCTGAGAAAACCATAATTCAAAAAGAGTCATGTACCACAATGTTCACTGTGGCTCTATTTACAATAGCCAGTACATGCAAGCAACCTAAGTGTCCATTGACAGATGAATGCATAAAGAAGATATGGCACATATATACAATGGAATATTACTCAGCCATAAAATGAAATGAAACTGAGTTATTTGTAATGAGGTAGATGGACCTAGAGACTGTCATACAGAGTGAAGTAAGTCAGAAAGAAAAAAACAAATACCATATGCTAACACATATATATGGAATCTAAAAAACAAAAAAACAAATGGTTCTGAAGAACCTAGGGGCAAGACAGGAATAAAAACACAGACGTACAGAATGGATCTGAGGACACAGGGAGGGGGAAGGGTAAGCAGGGACAAAGTGAGAGAGTGGCATGGACACATATATACTACCAAATGTAAAATAGCTAGCGACTGGGAAGCAGCCACATAGCCCAGGGAGATTAGCTGGGTGCTTTGTGTACACCTAGAAGGGTGGGATAGGGAGGGTGGGAGGGAGACGCAAGAGGGAGGAGATATGGAGATATATGTATACATATATCTGATTCATTCTGTTATACAGCAGCAACTAACACAATATTGTAAAGCAATTATACTCCAATAAAGATGTTAAAAAATTTTTTTCTGGTGGATTTACGAATTATCTCTGAAATAAAAGAAAATCAGTACTTGTGACAGATCTACCAAAATTGACAGTTCTAAGATCTCTTTCATACATAATATCTTTCATAAACTTAGCTTCAAGAAAACACTGATTTTACCTTAAAATGCTTCTATGCTTTGTTTATAAATTTGTAATACAGTGACTGTTTTTGGAGTAGACAAAATATCAATAATTTATGCTGTTACATTAACATAGCTTTCACCTGTACTTTAATGATTTGTAGTTTTATACTCGGAGAAGTATGATCCTTCTGTAACTTTTTTTTTTTTTTTTTTTTTTTTTTTGGTACGTGGGCCTCTCACTGCTGTGGCCTCTCCCGTTGCGGAGCACAGGCTCCGGACGTGCAGGCTCAGCGGCCATGGCTCACAGGCCCAGCCGCTCCACAGCATGTGGGATCTTCCCAGACGGGGGCATGAACCCGCATCCCCTGCATCGGCAGGCGGACTCTCAACCACTGCGCCACCAGGGAAGCCCTGTAATATTTTTTACTTGGTCCAAATACCTCTCACTTTATTATATTTTCATATACCAAAGGGCAAAAATAAAACTGAAAATTTAATTACATCATTAAGACTCAAAATTATTATTTTAACTGACTTCAGGTACTTAACTGATCAATAATATTCAAGTCAATTCATGATGGCAATCAACCCCTGGTAACAAATACCTGAACCAAAATTCCCTAAGGATTCCATAGGTTATTGATCATGAGACTCTGAAACACTCTTAAGGTCAAGAAGTGTTGAAAATAAACAGAATTTTCTCTTTTTTTGCAGCACTTCTCAAACTCTTCAATATGGCAATGTTCTTTGTAAATCTAAAAAGTTTTTGAGAGTTATTTGGATGTTATTTATAGCACACACTTTAGGAAAGAAAACTTCTCTAGACCCACACAGTTGATTATGTATATTTTATAAGCAGATTACTTAAGCAAAACTGCTAAAACCTATGAATGAGAGAAAGTTTTTTTAATATTTATCTATGAATCGTACTAATACACAACCATAATAAGTAAAGAGCCAAGATATAAATAGATAAGTAGACAGGCAGATAGATATAGACATAAAGCTACAGTAGACTGATCATTAATACAATGGAGTTTGATCATAGTTATAGCATCAGATGATAAAGAAGAACCATATCTTAATCCAACTTGTTATATACAATTTATTTAATGTATTTATATTTTGAAAATAGAGCATACGTTTTTCTATAGTATACACAAATCTCTGTATAAAATGGGTTACGTTATGGCAATAGAATTTTAACGTTCGAAAGAGAGGTTATATCCCAATCTACCTTGCAATGTGAAAATGATTTTTATAATATTCCTAAAAAATTATTCACTTTTTATCATAAAAATATTACATTAAGCATATATTAATATGCTTGTGTACTTTTTTCAGTAAGACGGATCTGAGCTTAAATTTCAGATACATCATGAACTAAGTTTATATAGGCATCAGTTTCTTTACTAAAATATAAATAAACAATATCTAACTCATACAGTGGTTTTTTTTTTTTTTTCTTTTTGCGGTATGCGGGCCTCTCACTGTTGTGGCCTCTCCCGTTGCGGAGCACAGGCTCCGGATGCGCAGGCCCAGTGGCCATGGCTCACGGGCCCAGCCGCTCCGCGGCATATGGGATCCTCCCAGACCGGGGCACGAACCCGTATCCCCTGCATCGGCAGGCGGACTCTTAACCACTGCGCCACCAGGGAGGCCCTCATACAGTGGTTTTGAAGATTAAATGGCAAAATACACAAGACTCAGAAGTTTACACAAGGCCTGACACATATTTAATGTTATTGTCACTACTATTAACATTTCTAAGACTTTTTAAAGCAGTATATAGAGCAATATTCTTAAACCCCTGAAATTAAATTATAAAACCAATTTACAGTGAATGACAACTGATAACTCAAAATAGATGTAGCTAACATGACTGACTTACAGTTTTTGCCCTATTCCCTGGGATTTATGCTCATTACCTCACTTAATTGTAACATGCTTTACATACTGTTATCTTCATTTTATCTATGGGAAAACTGAGGCACAAAGATATTACCAAACTCCAAACAGCTAGTAAATGGCAGAGCTAGGAACTGAACCAGCAGTAATTAGGCTCCAGGATATCTGCTTTTTACTCTTATTGGATGCTGCCTCTCTAGCCACAGATGACAGATTAAATAGGTTATTAAAAAACAAATGAACTGGGCTTCCCTGGTGGCGCAGTGGTTGAGAGTCCGCCTGCCGATGCAGGGGACGCGGGTTCGTGCCCCGGTCCGGGAGGATCCCGCGTGCCGCGGAGCGGCTGGTCCCGTGAGCCATGGCCGCTGGGCCTGCGCGTCTGGAGCCTGTGCTCCGCAACGGGAGAGGCCACAACAGTGAGAGGCCCGCGTACCACAAAAAAAAAAAAAAAAAAAAAAAAAAAAACGAACTAGAGAGTGAGATGAAATAGATGGAAGAGAGATTTGCTCAAGGAACCAGTGTAAAACTAGAATGATATCAGACCTAACAAAGCCTTTATCAACAGAAGGGGAGACTAGTAACAAAGAGGTGGGGGTTAGGTGGTAGTCATAAAAGATTTTATAACTAGTACTCAGAAAATCACAGTGGGGCAAATCTCATGGCTTTTGGACTCTATTTGCCATGTCTCTTTAATGGAGTATAATACTAGGTTCCAACAAATGTTTGAATCATGTAATTCCTTCTCTTAGCTCTAATTCCATTAATGCATTTATTGTATAATTTAACATTCAGGGCCAATAATAACCAGGCACTCTTATATACACTTGAAATACAGTGATGATCTAGGCACAGAACTTGATTGATTCTCTAAAATATTCTACTGTTCATAGAACTGCTGGAAAAAGTCTGTCCCTCTACCCTTGAGTCTACTTGGTAGACATCAAACAAGGACTTAGAGGCATTCCTCTAGACAGGAAGGATATATTTCAAATCACTTGGAAAATGAATCTGAGATGTGTGGTAAGCAAGAACATGAAGGAAAGTGTCAGAAATCAACCCTTCCCTGAATAAATGTCTTCAATCATCCCTTCGTTTCCAGAAAGGTCCCTAGAACTACTGAAAGCTCAAAAGAGACTGAGATTTTACTCATACTCCTTTCAGAAATAAGACATTATGAGATAAAAAATTCTCCTCTCTTCCTGAAGCCTGTTCATAAAGGACCAATTCCCATGACCGTGGACAAGGGCAAAGAGGAAAGATACGAAAGTCATCCTACATCTCAACTCAATTAAAATGTCCCAAATATTTCTGGGGAAGGTTTTAAACATGAACACACAAAACTCCTCCACATTAGAGAGATAGTATGCATCTTCTGTTAAAACACTATGTTAACTCTACATCATTTCCCAAAGATTCACTATATGGTAGGAAGAAAACTTTTTACACCTGATAAGATTTTATAGTAGAGCAAGAGTATAATCTTGATGTGGATAAAAACTGAACTGTACCCCTAAGTGACACAGACATAAGTAGAAGTAAGAAGTAACTGTGATTGACATGAAAATCCCTGTGTGTTTCACTTTACTCACAGGAAAAAGTAGGAGTGGTCACAACCCTAGACTTGAGCTAAGATAGCTGGGAACTGGAGAAAGGGAGGTGAATAGTTAGGATGCCCATTTCAGTCTTGGTGCAGGGGGAAAAGCAAATTATCTCCAGCCTAACCGACAGTGAGCAGGACTGAAACCATGGAGTGAGGCCATAATCAAAGCACCAATTGTGATAGTAGCAACTTGAGAAGAAGTGGCCAGAACATACATATAGCTACCTCTAGTAATATAATTCTCTAGGGTTGGGGCTGTGGAATCATTTGCTAAGTATTTATTAAAATATTCTAGTAAGGGACACTTTGGTGACATTTTAATAGCACTTATGTAACTAATATACAAACCCTATATATTTAGCTAGTGCAATGTATAAATATATTTTTTATAATCCCAAGCAGTTGAGAAGCTTGGCAGCCAGTAAACTCAATTTGAGAAAGATAGTTTTTCCTAAGAGATGATTTTAAATCATTAAAAAAACATATACAACTTCATAAATTTAGACTGCTTATCTAAATCACCTGAATATTTTGCAAGAACATATGGTTTTGCTAAATATAAAATATTCTTCACAATATTTCTTCACTTTCTTTTACTATAGTAATGGGAAATGTGTTTTATTTTATTATATAAAAGCAAGCATATTATCTGTACCAACACCATGTAATAATTTTGAATTGACCCCTGTATTGAGCTTCTAACATGTTTTTATTCTGTGTAGTTTATAGAAATTTAACAATCACAACCCATACTTATAACCCATAGAATTTGCATAGAAAGAGTTGAGTATTTTGCAGTCTTTTTAGCTCTCAGAATCTAGATGACAAATGTTAGTTTTATAGTGAGTTGCAAATCAACTATACTTCAATTAAAATTAATAATAAATAAATAATAGTAAGTTTGGCAAATCTTATTACACTTTCTGTAGTAGAAATATCTTAAATGAAGATAAGTGGGTTTAACAGATATCACTTTTAAAATATTACAAAATGTTTAACACTATAAGAAATATTTCCATAATCTGGAAAGAATAATCTATTCTGATTTAAGCACAAGTACATTCATTCATTCATCTGTGCATTTAAATTTACATGCATAGATTCATTTAACACATATTTGTTGATAAAGTAACAGGTATTTTACTGTGCCCTGAATTTAAAAAAAGGCAAATAATAGACAGTAATTGTTTTTCTGACCTGAATATGGAAGACAACAAAATACAGCACTCCAGATAAAATTCTGTGGGCTGTTATTTGACACTAGGTTACAGTCTCTAGAGCAAGAAAAACGTGTGTTTAAATTCTGATTCAGCCATTTCCTAATTGTGTAGTTATGATTAAGGTATATACTTAAACCTACTAAATTCTAGCTCCCTTTTCTATTAGAGAAGTTTTCTTTGCTTTAAAATAATTATAATAATATCACTTAAGAATTGTCGGGATTAGGGCTTCCCTGGTGGCACAGTGGTTAAGAATCCACCTGCCAATGCAGGGGACATGGGTTCGAGCCCTGGTCCAGGAAGATCCCACATGCCATGGAGCAACTAAGCCCGTGTGCCACAACTACTGAGTCTGCGCCCTAGAGCCCGTGAGCCACAACTACTGAGCCTGCAAGCCAAAACTACCAAAGCCCGCACACCTAGAGCCCGTGCACTGCAACATGAGAAGCCAGCACAATGAGAAAGAAGCCTGCATGCCCCAGCTAGAGATAGGCTTCGCACAGCAACAATGACCCAACACAGCCAAAAATAAATAAAATAAAATAAAATAAAGTAAAAAGTTTTAAGAATTGTCAGGATTAGAAATAAAACACATAAACTACAACACTAGCCTAGTAGTTATATTTTTAATACCATACAAAATAAGAACCCAGAAGTATAGTGTACAATTCAAGTATAGTGATTATTCTGATCATCTATACCACCAATACCATGGAATAAAAGTGTACACATTTACTGTTATTTTGCTGTCTTCAATTCCCATACCACACACACAGAAATAAAGGATTGATAAACATTCCAAACTAAAATTAAAGTAGCAGCTAACTGAAAAATTAACCCATTTTTATGTGAAACATTAGACATAAAAAAGAAAGCCCTGTTCTTATCCAAGATAGCATGAAGTATCCATAACTAGTGTTGGTCATTACTAATTATGGCTTTGGAATACTTTCACATCACACTCCTCCTATACAGGTCAAAACGTAGGTGATCCCATAATTGAAAGAAAATTTATATATGAAGTCACAAAATATTTTCACCATCTTTTCTTATAAGAACAATATTTAAACTAGTCCCATTTATGTGCCAAGTATTTTGTTTCCTTTTTTAAAAAAAAATTTTACCCACATAAGGTAAATATATTTATATTTATTTCTATTCCTTTACATGTGTTCACTTATATAACTAATTTATAGCCTTATATTGAAAATATATATTTAATGTCATGAAACTATTATTCTGAAAGTTGAAAATATCTATTCTTTCATAATATTTTTCAGTGAAACTTTAAAACTCTGCAAGATAGATAAAACAAAAGACCCTTAAGGGGGAGTGAAGGAGGACAAAATAAAAACAGTAACAACAGCAACAATTCTCTTTATGATGAAGAAATGCAGTAGAATGCAAACATAATTGGATACTTGTTTGGACGAACTTTTTCTCTTAGGAAATGAAATCTGAGAATACTTTAGAGGTGAATCGCCACTGTTACAGAAAATATGCATCATGCAAAGAGATAGGATATCCTAAGCACCAAAAAGCATGGAATTAGATCTAGAAAATGTTGATGTTTATTAGGTTGCAAGTCACTGAAACCAAGGAATTTCGTGGTAGATGACAGGGGTAGCTCACCAATCCAAGAAAATATTGTACAAACCAAGTTTCAACACCGGCTTGTTTCAGATACTCTATTCAAAAATTCATATCACCAGGAAAGAGACTGAAGGAGGCCGTGGCAGGAGTTCTCTGCTGGCTCTTACTGTTGTAACTTGGGGGTGGGTCACATTATCACAGATGTGACTGCCAGAGGCACCATGAGTGTTTATCAAAAGAAGGGGGGATTGTAAAACACAAAGAAGCTAACCTAAATGACAGTTACTATAGGGCTGGCACTATCAGTTGATTAAGTTTACCGTCTTCAGACTAAGAGCAAGAAATAATGTCCATTATGTACCTCAGATCCCAAGTATGTCCAGAACGTACGCACATGAGGTTCTACCCAAATACTGAAATAACGTTGTAGTTAAATATTTTGTACATGTATTAGGATATTGGTTAGGCTGCTTTAAACAGAGGTGAAATACTAGACACTTCAATTACATATAAGTTTTACTTTCTTATGTTACAGTACAGCAGTAAGTTGACCAGACATAGTAGAGTGGTACCATCATCCTCAATATGTGACTTCTATCTCTGGGTACAAACAAGCTACTCCTTTTTGTATCACCTGCCAGCCAGAAAGAAGAGAGAAAGGAACTAAGACGCTCAGGCTTATTCATTTTAAGGAAAAGGCATGATAGCTCAAAGACTTCTGTTCATTTCTGCTGATCCAAACTTAGCCATATGTCCACACACAAATGCATGGGAAGCCTTAAAACACAGTGCTTAATTTGGTCAACTATGTGGCCAGCTATAACTGTTACTATGGAGAAATATAAGAGTGGATATGGATAGACAACAAGCAATCTGTCACAAAGTTTTTAAGAAGCTGAGAAATGAAGTCAGCAAAATTAGAATGAGAAATTTAACAGGGACACAGCAAGACCAGAATTATAAAAACTTCTAATTCTCAAATACCAAAGTGGCATGAGATTTTCCAAAATCAGAGCCCCTAAGTTACGACAGAGATTTCAGCTACTTACTGAAATCCAAATTACTAGATTTAACCTAAAAATGTTTCAAGTTTCTCATGACTCCAAGTAATTGTAGAAAAAGTATCTGATGTTTACCTGACTGTGATGTCTGTGGCAAAAGCAGATGAACATAAAATTACACTATACATCCAGGGTTTTTTAAGTATTTATTTTTATTGAATTTTGGTTTTAAATCACAATATTTCCTAAAGCTTATTATTATAAGATTGAACTTAAGTTTTGTTAAGAAAAAAACAAAAAAAACTATTGATAGTTGCTTAAGTTCGTTAAGGGGAACTTAACATAATGCTTGCTACATAGTCTCTATGCCCATATATCTCCTCCCCATCTAGTGGCAGCTGCCTGAATTACATAGCATGTCCCTTGGAAAAGCAATATTTAAATCATGCAATATGCAAAACTACAACTCTTCTATGGTTATATTTATTCATTATAGAATCATATTGGACACTTCTGGAAATACAGGTACCATGTCTCATTGATTGAATGGCAATAGATAATTTGGTTCTGGAGTTACCTATATATGTGTTTGTATGCATTCAAATAATAGTCCACGTTAAAGAAAATATGACTAGATATTTCAGTAATATATTAGACACCAAAAATTCCACACTGGATACAGATTATTTTTAAGATATCTCTACTATTCCACTCAGATGTGGCATTTACGGACAATAATCAACAAAGATTATCCCCCAAAGAAAACAGGAAAACTTAATTTGTTGGCTGAGATATCCAGTCTGCATATTTATTTGATTATTTGTTGACATCATTATAAGTAAAAAGTATATTCATTATATTTAATGAATGTACTTGCATATATTCATTTTAATTTATGGCATTAAAATCAAATGCCACCATTATTTATTTTATTATTCAAATTGTTCCAGCTTTGATCATTAGGAGCTACTTATGGTTGGCTCCTGTGTTCTGTCAACAAGTGCCAACTTTACTGAGCACTTCCATATTTTCTGACCAAGATATTCCAAGTTCATATTATATTGTCCTTGCCCCAGCCCTGGAATCAATTAGTTCTTAAAGAATCTGTGGTTCCTTTTATTGAGGAATGGTGTTTAAAACCAATATCTGGGTGCTAGGTGTGCTCATCGTTGCTGGGATGTCATTGCTTCTATGCCCTCTCAATAGATATAGCCAGGAAATGTATGAATATATAGTAACCCATGCACAGGTATACATCTATATTTCTTTATCCATCTACCTACCTACATATCTACCTACGTACCTATCCATCTATTTATGAGAAACACATTTACTAACTAGATTGCAGCATTTATATACACTTCTTTTTGCATTTAAGCTTCTCGTCAAGATACTGTTTTTCAAAGTTAATAAGGTTATTTCTTTTCTTCCCCACCCATTTCAATGTGGTTATGTTTTTAATTTTTAATTTAGTTAGGTTTAGTCTTTAGTGTTCCTATTCTGCTTTTGTTCCCCCAACGTCCTGTTTGGTTCTAATTGAGGTGGGGAGAGTTATGAGACACATTACTGTGGTTCTAAGAGTCAGAGTTATACAAAATGATATACTCAGAGAAATGTCACTTCCTCTTCATTGCTGCTCCACTCATTCTATCCCCCCTCCTTTTCCTCTTGTCCATGCAGTTGCTAATAGAAAGTACATATAGAAATTCTGATTGCATTCATTAGCCTACTACCTAGATTTTTCAAAGACCACAGATAAATTTAATATGCCTATGTTTTAGGTAATATATTCCAAGCGTAAAGTCAGACTTCTTGCTTTCTAGCTTATAACACATTATGGCCAGTTTTTGATATGTACGTTTTGTGTGTATACCTACGTTATCTTTTTATTTACTACTGTATAATTGCATGATTTGTATTTCCCTTTTATTTAATATATCTGTCTTCTTTTTAAATAATCCAAAATCTCTTCAAGATGATGGAACATAAATAAATAAGCAAATCTCAAGTTTTCCTTACCGTCACTTAGACTGTTTTGAGAACTAGATGGAATCTTCGTTTCAGATGGGACAAAATTTGAGGAAATGTGGAAGCAAAGATAAAGGACAAAGACAATTTTATTCTGTATTCTTTGTTAAGGTTTTGATGGTCTATAATAATTTCACTATCATTCTGTGAACATTCTGTGAAGATGGTATGATGAAAATCTATTTCAAATATTTTTGAAAGTAGGTATGGTTAAATAATACATTTAAACTTAATTTAAATTTAATTAAAGTATACTTGGGAATAAACAGATTTTAACAATTTTAATATTTTTGAAGTAACATGATCCATGGTTTTAAAAGTAGTTACTAAAAATAGTGAATTATTGTTTAAAATGTTAACAAAATTTAAAATATCCTGAAATGTCCATTGCTTTGAAGAAAATTTATACTTAAGTAGTTCTTATTTATATAATACAGAATATGTTAAACATACACATATACATACAGAGAGAAAGAGAGAGAGACCCCGTACATTTATTTCATCTCAAATTCACCACAGCGTGTGTGTTTGTGTTTTCAAAGTATCAAGTTGATCAAAACAAGCTGATAACAAAAAGTATGAATCTGTTTTACTCAAATAATCTAGGGCTTGGTGAAAAGAAACCTGAAGCTTTAATGTAAGTGTGTCCTAAATACTTCATAAGACATATTTATATTTAAAATATTTTCTTGTTTATCTGAAATTCAAATTTAACTAGGTGTTCTGTATTTTATGTGATAGCCTATCTTAGCAGGATAGGACTGGCTTACACTTAATAAGTTACTGAGAAAATAAGGTAACAATTCATGCACACTTAAGAGCATAGGATAAGAGTTAAAGGTCCTACACAAATACGGGGTTTAATCAAACTCTAATGAATATATACATGGAATTCAGTATCTTTTATTGCTGTAAGCTCATAAATATCTTAAAGTTTCGACCTGGCTTCTGGCAAAGCTTACTATGACCCAAGAAACAGGGGTAAGCCTCCCTGAGAGTCTCCTGTTATTGCTCATATGCTTTGTAAGACTGAGTCCAAAGCCTAGGAAAAATTATGAAAGACCATATAGAGACTGCTTTGGTTGCCAACAGAATCATTACGTAGTTCTAGACCTTCCTGTATTGTCATCATGGGAATCAAGTTTGGAGAAAGAAAAGTACTGTTTAGCACTGATAAACACAAGGTTAAGTTGTTCTCTTAGAGAAAAGTGTTCAGGGTTTCATAGCAGGGAGTATTTCAGAATCAGAAAGCCATTGCTTCCTTGGCTATCCAAACTGATATTTGGGAAAAGAATGAATGGAATCGAGGTACATGTCTTGAAGGAGCTTTTCTTTTTTTCTGTTTGAAATTCTTTCTGATGATTGTTTTGGAATCACGTACAGAGACAGAAGAAAAACAGAATTATCTACCATTTCAGAAAGAGAGAGAGCAGCTGTAGCAATGGTGTAGAGAATAGAGGCATTAGTAAAGGCAGTGGAATGGGATAACCTTCAGAGGGCAACAAAAGTTGCTGTCTTTTGTATTCATCCCTCAGTTATATTTTGCCACTAGAGCTTGTGTTACAGTACAAATGGATAAATATTACTAAGTGCATGCATTTGTTGCCCTAGTTTATGAAAGATCATCAGTGTTTTCAAACTGTGCATAAGTAAAAGTAAATTATTTAACTAAATTGTGCTGGGAAAGACAGGCAAAAAAGAACATAATTATGTTTTGTTTAATGTATTCTCCTAGGTAAAGCACAGTGATTTGTTTCACTACTTGTAACACACCGGAGTATTTCTAATAGGTTTCTTCCAGATATTTATCTGTCAATCTTTAACTCATTAGTGAGAGTTATTAATATTTGATTTGGAGGCAAAAGACTTAATTTGTAATATAATTTAAACTGGATATTGGCCAATATTTATACATTTTAAAAGTATGGGTAATCCTCACTGTATGTAACAGTGCAGCACCAAAAAAATGACTGTGCAAAGTGCTCTTACTAAAAATGGGAAACTACAATACACAATTAAATGACCTTTAAAAATATTTGTCAAAACATTAAAAACTCTTGGGACTTCCCTGATGGCACAGTGGTTAAGAATCTGCCTGCCAATGCGGGGGACGCGGGTTCAAGCCCTGGCCCGGGAAGATCCCACATGCTGCGGAGAAGCTAAGCCCGTGTGCCACAACTGCTGAGCAACCTCCGCTCACCACAACTAGAGAAGGCCCGCACACAGCAACGAAGACCCAATGCAGCCAAAAATAAAATAAATAAATGTATTAAAAAAAAATTAGGGCTTCCCTGGTGGCGCAGTGGTTGAGAGTCCGCCTGTCGATGCAGGGGACACGGGTTTGTGCCCCGGTCCGGGAAGAACCCACATGCCGCAGAGCAGCTGGGCCCGTGGGCCATGGCCGCTGAGCCTGCGTGTCCAGAGCCTGTACTCCACAACAGGAGAGGCCACAACAGTGAGAGGCCCACATACCGAAAAAAAAAAAATTAAAAACTCTTTTGCTCTTGGCTATAAATGCGTAGTGAAATAAAAAAATATAGTAAAACTAATACTTATTTTGTACACTGTAATTTAAAACATTAGAAACATTAAGAAAGTGTTTTATTTCTTTGTAAAAAGCATGTCGAGTGCTTTGAACAGTGCTTTCCTTATTCTCAATATGTAACTTACAATATGGAGCAAATATCTTTTCTATGCCTTGGAAAATTGTCATACTCTTCTAAGTTTAAATCAACTTCCAGCATTTTATCCTTTCCAATTACGAGGTCATGAAATAGCTCCAAAGTTCCTTTAATGTGAATTTTTTTTTGCCAGAGTCACTTTCTCTGAGACATCGTCATCCTTTTCATCACAACCACTTTTCTCATTTACTTCGAGAAGTTTGCCCCACTAAGCTCCTCTGGAGTGTCTCAAGCTATTCTAGAATTCCATTTACACAAGATTCTAATTCAATTTTCAACATTACCACTTTTTGTTTCTTTGATGCATTTTCACCTTTGTTGGACAATTCCCTCTTGATTATCAATCCTTGTAAAATGTCACCTCAGTTTATGATGGAAACAAAAAGGCTATGGTTTTTCTTTCTGTGTGTGAACTGAATAACAAACACACAGTGACCAATCAATGACAGACCTTGAAGGAAGTGACACGATTGGTCACTGATCATGATGTGCACCTATCATTTACATAGAAATTTGTGGACTGAAGAGGTAGTGGCAAAGTTTTTACTTTATGTGATCATTCACAGTAAATATACTGTAGTAAGTGAAATTTGAACCCTGTTTTAAGGGAAAGTTGCCGTTAGTTAACTAAATTGTAGTGAATGAAATTTGTTCATATTGAAAATGCAAAGTTAGGACTGTCTGTATTTACTGCAGCCAAACTAGACTGGATATTAAATTTAGTTGGCAGTGAATGCTTCCCTCATTGACCAATCAGGTGACTCAGCAGAGTTAACAGCAAAACAGCAAAAGCGTTACTTACAGAGAATTTAGCTTTTTCCATAAGCCTCAAAAGAACCCCCAACACACATTAATACCCAAGGAAATATAGAATATAAGTAAAAAGAGTATGCTTATCATGTAAACATAGTTCAAGCCTAGTGCCCCAGTGGCCCATACCATGTGGACATACATAATCCTCTCTTATACAGGAATTCTGGAGTCACCACTACTACTTAGCCTCTACATCAGATGCTGCCATCAGCAAGAGAGCCCAGTAGAGAAAAACTAACTTTATAGAGACCAGCATTCTACTAGAACTTTGAGATCATTAGTTTCTCAATAAATATTAGCCAAACAGTGCTCCTGCCTCCTCTCCACAAAATTGTTGATCTATTAGTTTGCCAGCTCATGTCCATTAATACTGTTACTATCCATAATTATTGAACTTGGCACAATGTCTAATCCCATCATATCATATTACACTTTTGATCTGATAGAGGTCATACCCTCTCCTCCAACTCAGAATCCTTTCTTACCTGTCTAATCACTTCATGCTCTCACATGGTTCTCTGTTCGAAAATATTAAGGAATTTCCCAAATTGTATGTGAATATTATGTTCACATTATATGCAGCCACAGTTTTGTGTATTTCTTCTATCTATTCATTATCTTTCCATGGAGAAAAGAATAACTTAAGAAAATGAAAAGATTATGTATATATTTATATAAATTAATTTATAAATATATATTATATAAATATATAATATATAAACATAATATATTTTATATAAATATATATGTAATATTGTGTATATTCAGAGAATCTAGAAAGAATTTACAAAGGCTGAAAAAAGTTCTTAGCCAAATAAAAAACAAAAACAAGTTTTAATAGGAGAAAGATAGAAGACCTCTTTCCCAAAACTATGGATCCTTAAAATGGTTGTTTTTTTCCTATAGAAACAAGAAAAGTTTTGTTTGTCCTGCAGCAGATACTAAAACTTTGTGTTTATGATCTACAGGAAAAGAAAGCCCTAAAAAATGTATTCTCAGTAGTCAGGAACTCATGTTAAATTCTTTTATCTGACATTACCAGAGTTCAAAGATTGTTGTAAATGTCAGCAATCAAATCTACAAAGGATATCTCTGAGGATGAGATTAGGAAGCAAAAACATTCTGAAGTTAGCTGTTAACCTCAAATTATCTTTATAAACTCCAGCAAAATATCTAGGAGATTAGAATCAAGGAAAAAGGACACTAATCTATACTTACGAACAAAGGTCAGCCACAAGAAGTAACTAGACCTCTATGAATACCCAGACGGCCTGATCCTCTGCCTGTGCTGCAGTCTTCAACTAGAAGCCCTTAGGAGACACTGCCTCACTATGGGTGAGGGGCATTCACAGGCTATTGTAACATGAGTGTTGAAGATTAGCAAAGACAAGCACTAGGATATGGAGTTGGGAGAGAAACAACTAGGACATAAGAGACAAGAACCAGCAAGTTCACCAGAGCATCACTTTCAAGCTAAGATCACAGTGAGGAGCTATATCTCAGTGTCACTGTCAGATGGGAACAAACACATTTTAGAACCAAGTGACTTAACGGGAGTGAAAAATTCTCAGTTGGTATGCAGAGCCACATACTCATGGGTTAAGTAAGCAAAATATTTGACCAAAGCTTGGGTATTAAGAAAAAGACTGAGCTAGTGTTAGAAGTCCCAGAGCATATATTTTTCCACGGCAGGTCTTTTCCAAAGACCTGGGAATCATACTTTTTACCTTTCTCTCTTTTCTCTCTCAGATTAAAAGCATGCTATATAATATGGCATATACAATAAAAGCAGGCTATGATTATCAACTGCTTTGGAAACACTCTGGACTTGGGCAGTGCAATACTTGGACAATGTTTTCATGAATTCAGAGGCTCTTAGGTGTACAAAATCACTGTGTTTCCTAATGTTTCTGGGCCTTAGGAGTTACTAAGGCCTAAATAGTTTACTTTATTAGCCATAGGGAAATGTTCATTTCATTCAAATGATATGGTCTTCAGTCTTCCTTCACTCATCTAGTCAAAGATAAATACTGATCACCTACAATGTGGCAAGAGCTTTATTTTCTATTTATTAGGAAAACAAATATAAATAAGAAAGAGCTCTACCTTGAAGAACTCAGATTCCTGGGAATATCGAGATGGAGCGAGATGGAAGCAGAAGATTTCAAGATCAATTTTGGGGTATATTCAGATATGGACTCAAGACTTATTGCCTTTCCATAAAGGTTATTGCAGTAGAAGTTGGTAAATATTCCTAGCCCCATGCAGGCAAAAACTTTTTGCAAATGATGTCCATCAGCAAGTAAGACTATTAGATATGGGGCTAACAGAAGACAGTATTCAGAATATTGTACATTGTACAAAATTGTTTGGGATATTTATCTTCACAATGGCAATGTATGGTGATAATACTGTGTGGTATCAAGGGTGATATCCATCATTGTATTTATATGTATTTTCATTTTGTACTTATTGATATATTATGTACATATCTATGTAATTATATTTATAATTATATTTATAAATATTACATATATTTATTTGATTTATATTTCTTATAATCAAATTGTGTAATGGATGTAAGTTTTCCAATGTCATTTAGAGAGCGGTAATTTTCTGTTTTATTCTTTGGTATATTCCGAATGCTGAAACAATTCTTGCAACATAACATATGCACAATAAGTATCTGTTGACTACTGTAACATGTAACAGCAGGAGTAGGGCTCCTATAATCAGATTTTTCTTACCCGCTACCTGACAATATGGTACTGAGAGGAATGCATCTTTGAAGGGTAAAATAAGAATTACTGTCTGTGATTTGATGCCACTTATTCCGTTAGCCCATGGAAAATTATCATGGCTACAAGTAGCCAGATTGGCTACAAGCATGAAAGGAAATACATTATTTTTTAGAGAGGATAAAAGTTCACAATGTCATTCTTGCTTGATGATTAAGGTTGAAGGTTGCCCATTACAAAAGTGTTTTCTGCAATGAAGGACGTGCATAAGATTGACATGCATTAAATAACATGGAAAACATATACAGAAGTTATTCAAGCACCTATTAATCTTCTGATTAAATCAAAGATAATGGCAATGTGCACTTATTCTGCCTTTACACCTCACTTATGTTTGCTAATCTCCTTTAATGGAGACAAAGCAGGCCTTTGTTATTAGAGCCTTTGTTAGGCAACAATATTTAGCTGGAATTTTAAAACCTTGATTTAAATTTATTTTGCATAGCTATCTTCTATTATAGTAAGTGATAATGTTTTTAAAAATAATGACACAAATTTTTTTAAATATTTATGTTTAAAAAAGTTAATTGATCTAGTTAAAACTAAACAGTCTGGCAGGTGTTGTAAAGGTGACATGAAAAAGACTGAAATTTGGGAAACACCAATTAAACTCCAAGGAGATAAAATTGGTTTATTATTTGTCTTGAAGCATAATGGAGAGAGATCAAGACTAAAGCTTGGCCTGACCTTAGGATCAAGGTCTTCTTCATGATGATATATGAAAAACACATAGAAATTGTCCTAGAAGGAATTTCTGATTCCCCTTCCTCAATTGCTGTAGCTCACACTCCTTGCCCAAATAACAAACTTATTATCTTCACCGTTCTTAAAATTCCCTCATCTTGATTGCCTGCTCACTCTGATCTGCAAATCTGTGGCTATTTTGTCAACTGGTTTTCATTTTCATTTTCATTCACTTCTTCAATTCTGACCCTAGGATCAATACATTCTAAATTGTTACTGAACTCCAGCTTTACCATAATTTTTCTATAACTTTATACTACCCTGGATTAATTTTCTTTCAAGGCTGATACAGTTCCTGTGTTTCCAAACACATTCCATTCTTCTGTCAAACAATAATCAGTAGGGAGGCTGCAAAGAACCAAGAGCTTTATTTGAGGTCTAAAGACTTGCAATTCAGGAGACACGGACTTGTGGAAAATCAAGTGTTCGAGAGAAGAGACTGAGTCAGGGGCTTATAAAGGCAAAGCCACAAGGTTGTTCAAGAAGTATGATTGGGGCTTCCCTGGTGGCGCAGTGGTTGAGAGTCCGCCTGCCGATGCAGGGGACACGGGTTCGTGCCCCGGTCTGGGAAGATCCCACATGCCGCAGAGCGGCTGGGCCCATGAGCCATGGCCGCTGAGTCTGTGCGTCCGGAGCCTGTGCTCCACAACGGGAGAAGCCACAACAGTGAGAGGCCCGCGTATCGGAAAAAAAAAAAAAAGAATTATGATTGACCCTGATGATAGAAAGGAAATATCTGTCCTTCAGGGATAGCCCATTATGAGTTATTTTAAGGCAAGAGTCTCTTGACTCTATGTCTATGAAGTTGCAACCCAAGGGGACAATTCCAACCTCCGTGTTTTAATATTATTCTACTCAGAAATGGATCTATCCTGACAGTAATGAAGTATGAATATCATTGGTAAAGTCACCTTTCAAAGCCATGTGCCTAATTATTTCCCATAATATTGTGTTCTTTTTCTATAAGAGAGCTGGCACAATTGTATAAGCTTTAGGCCTCATAAAATGTGGTTGATTCCAGCTTCAACTGTAACAATAAGAATGATTCAGGCATACTAGAAAAATAATGAAACATTTGCAAAGAAATGATGGGTACAATTATAGCTTGGACACTGAGGATTGAAACCACCTACTCTCTCACACAGCTCAGCTCATTTTCTACAATAACATGATTGCATTATGCCATTATCCTCATTAGCATAACTTTACTATTCCAGAAGACTCTTATCCAGGCAAAAACATTTATTTTTTCACGAAGGCTCATTTGTGGGCCTTCATGAAAAGGCCCACAAACTCTTCAATATAAAGCATCAACAGTTTATATCCTAAGACTCCTTGAACCTTTAGTCCCAAAAGCCTTGCTTTGCTACTTCTACCAATCCTAGAGTGTTATATCCTGATTCTTACCCAATCCTAATCAATCCCCCTCATTCCCCACATTGAAATGCCCACATTAAATCAAACTGAAACTTCTCAGTAAAACTGAATCTTGTCCAACCCACTATGAGTCACAAAGTTCTCTTGACCACTTACAAAGTTCTTCTCCTTTACCATAGTAAGAAATTAACTGAAATCTGTCTTATGAACAGACTGTGTTGGTGATATTTGGGGAGCCAGTATACAATAGCTTACAAGCCCTTTTATGTATTCATATGTCTGTAAAGAATCATTTTAGCCATAAACTTCTCTAAATTATGACCACACGAATGGTTTAGAGGATATAATTTGCTACTATATGAACAGATGAGTCCAACTCCATGACATTCATGATTACCTTCATTAATTTTATCACCATCCTATGAAGACAGAAATAAGAATTTTAATGTTTAAACACTGAATCCCAATTTTCCATAATTTTCCAGTTCCTTCTGGAAATGTGTGGGTTTTTGAAAAGTAACATTTAGGTTTTTGTATGGGAAACAAATGGAGCATAGAGGATTTGGGGAATTTATTAAATATTATTAAATGTAAGGTTTCTTTTCCTTTTCATCAGATTTCAAGTAAGAGTCACTGAGTTTTAATTCCAGAGATAGGAGGAACAGAAGGTCAAGTAAAGAATGGTCTTGTCCCCATTTTCAATTTATTCAATCTAGTTCCTGAATATTTGTGATTCCCTCTCCTTATTTTCCCTATCAACTGCAACACTAGAGGAAAAACCAGAAGAGACAATGACTCAAGTCTGCAAAAAAGGGAGAAGAGACAGCATGACAATTATACAAAAATAAATTCACTATTTGAAAATATTCATTCTTCTTCATTGCCATAGAGACAAACAGAAACCTTTTACCCCTTTTCCCTTCTGCAGCCACAATATACTGCTTCTTTCTTTTTCCACTCTTATTGGTCCTGATATTCATTTAAACCAACTTTATTTTTGTAACAGTGGGTATGATAACAATGTAGAGAGGTGAGAAAGAAAATGAATGAAAATCAAAAACCCACAGTCTATAAATAGGAACCTACATTTGTCTGTGATGCCTATGATAATAATAAACTTGGTAATAGTTCATATTTGTGGTATTTGCTTTTAAGATTGGACATAATATATTGACAAAGAGGTAGGAAGAAAATAAAGATTAAGGATTAATTTTGTTGGGAGAAAATGAAAGGTGTGAAGACCTCAGGGCAGGTCAAGAAATAAGTCCTGAATCTTTTAATAGCAGCTCCTTATGACTTAACCATTTCCTTTTGACTTTTCTTGAAAAAAAAAGTAATTTTTGTTTAGAGAAGCGTTTGGTATGAAAGATTCCAAAATACACAGAATCAGGAATAAAACAGCCTTGCATAGCAAAAAAAAAAAAAAAAGGGAAAAATTATAAGGAAAATAATTTTCTAGTTTTTTTCAAAAGAAATAACTAGGTATACATTAAGTAATTATAGCTTAATATAAGTATGCTAATATCACATAGTTAAAATAGTGTGAAACATCAACTGTATGTGACATAAATGGAAAAATTATTCTGCTAATATGTTAATATTTTTCTACAGTTTGAATTATTTTTACATTTGTTTCTACTATCTATCTTATTAGTCGGTTTGACATTGTAAGTTCTAAGAGGTCAAAATCTCATTCTGATTTCTTTGAATTCTCCAAGTTAGTTCAATATGCACTAGAATTTTGAAAACCTGTGACAATCACATGAGCTAAGATTTTCATTTTCAGTTTGAGATATTCATCCCATAATTTGCTCTTGTAGAGGCTGTGTCTTCAATGTATGCTTTACTCTGAGGTAGGTATTTGCAGATTTCCAAATTTACTTCTTTACCTCATATTGCTGCTAAAATTAAGAGCCCTTTATTAGCATAATTACCTTCCCAACATAAGAGGAAAAAGTTTTTTAGAGCAAGTTGGTTTCTTGTTGGAATGATCTATAAGAAATATTCCAAATGCTTAAAACTATCTCCCTACATACACAGAGAGCACCATTGCATGGCACTATCACACTACTCTTTACCCTACTCAGAAAAAAAAAAAAAAAAAAAAAAACTGGTTCCCAGATAATGAAAATAACAAAATAACTCTTGTCAGATGTCTCAGCAGAAGATTAAAATCATGAACTAATTGCTTCTTAAATACATCTTCCCTCATAGTCTTTACTTATCGCCTAGAACTGTATGTAATGTCAATTTTTTTCCCTCTTCTCAAAAGGCAGGCAACAGATGATTTCACCACTGCTCCCCTCCTTACTTGCTAACATTTAGAGGAGGAAATATAACTCATTTTGAAAGTCACTTGGGTGAAAGCTTTTCTGTTTTCAAAACAAGTAGTAGAGTCTCCAGGACTTGAGACATGGATTTGGGTTTCAATTTATAGTTAGAGAACCATTCATTTCTTGATTCCAAAATAGAGGTCAAATTTCAGATCACAGAAAGCTGTACAGCAATGCTAAAAAAAGAAAGAACACTATACTTCCAGTCTGCAAAAGCCAACAAAAACTGAGACTGCATATTCACTGATATGTAGAGTTATTCCTGCCGAAACAAGGTCCTTTCATTAAAAAATACAATTCTCTTACTTGACAGATTTGGAATTGTTACTTTGCTTTTAGGAAATCCACAAAAGAGGAAAAATTAGTCCCTATGTCCTGGAGCAGAGGTGGTAAGTCAAATAAGAATACTTCTCCAGGGATCACATGTGTTTTAATTTACATAAATCAGTATTATTCTATCAAAGTCTGATTTGGGGTACTTCCCTGGTGGCACAGTGGTAAAGAATCTGCCTGCCAATGCAGGGGACACGGGTTCGATCCCTCGTCCAGGAAGATCCCACATGCTGCACAGCAACTAAACCTGTGCGCCACAACTACTAAGCCCACGTGCCACAACTACTGAAGCCCACATGCCCTAGAGCCCATGTTCTACAACAAGAGAAGCCTTCACAATGAGAAGCCTGTGCACCACAACGAAGAGTAGCGCCTGCTTGCCACAGCTAGAGAAAGCTCACGTGCAGCAATGAAGACCCAATGCAGCCAAAAATAAAATAAATTGAATAGATAAATTTTTTAAAAATCAAGTATGCTTTTAAAAAAAAAGTCTCTAAGTTTAACATCTGGGTCATTAAAAAAAAAAAAAGCAAAGTCTCATTTGGAAAGGATCAACTGAGGCAGAACTCTTGCTAAATGTCAAAGGAGTCACTTAGGAGGAAAATTTTACCCTGGATTTTCCATCAAATTTCAATGCTATGCAAAGAGGGAAGAAATCCTGACATGCTGATTTGTTCAGCCACAACCCACATGAAATTAGTTCACACCATGAGAAAAGGCCCAAGTTATAAGCCCACCAGTAGTACAATAATAGAGCACCCTGGAAGAACTTCAACACTACCTACCTTGGAGCAGATGGATGTTCCCAGAGGGACATGGCTATTTGAGCAGTGGACTAGATGTCAGCTTTCACTAGCTCCCACAGCTAGGTGCCTCTGTGCTATTAACAAACTGCACAACCACATGTGATAGGCTTGGGCTCAAGCAGCAGCTGTGTGCATCACCTGGGCTGATGGAATTATTCCTCTGAGTGTTTGATCTGGGCCCACTGTGTCACAGGATTGTTAGGTACAGAATACATGGTCCATATTTCTATACAGGCAATCTTTAAATATCATGGTAAATTTTACTTATCTCATTCTCCTTATAAAGAATTCCATTCATATAAATCTAGCTGTAAATCATCACTACAGTAATTAGAAGTATTAGAAGTATTTTTTGAATATTTACTTATAATTTAATATTGACTCATAAGATTAATATGAACCCCACATTAGTACTATTAGCTATTAAGGCAAAAATCAATAGGGTCTGCAACAATAGAAATATAATAAAATGGTAAATGATGTCAACCAGGTATGCGTACTTATAAAATTATATTGGTCTACAATTTAGTACAATAAATTGTTATAATTTCTTGTCTCAGTATCCAGGTAAGTGATCCATTCACAATGTCAGACCTCAGGAAGATAATCACCTGCCTGTGTGCCACCAACACAACAGTGTTTAGTATCAAGAAGACGTTCCTAGACATATACAATGTAGTGTCATTCAGAAGACAATTTCAACTATCTTGAATTATTTGGGTGACAAAATCCTCTTTTCTGATACATTGGAAATCAAGAGGATCTTTGTCATTTGTTTTCAGTCTCAATGTATGCTTTGGAAAGAGCTGATAGCTCTGTAAATTGATTTAGCTACATACTCCTGATTCCCATTTTGCAGCACCCAAAGGCCACTTAAATAAAACTCCTGGGAATTTACATATTGAAGAAATATCACATAAGACAAAATCAATAGTCAAAGAATGACTCAATATGGTGGCTGTGGCAGGAGCGTGGCTGGAATGGGGAAGAGTTCAGCAATACTGACTGCCCAGCCAGCCATCTGAAATACACTCTACCTTTCCTGTTTGGGCAGACTAGATTCTCAGATCCTGGTGGTATTCTGAACCTAATTCTCTTGCTTGTCTACTGATTCCTTGAGCTACTTAGTATCCCTTCAATACGTTTATTTTTTGCTTAATTCAGACAGAATTGGTTTCTGTTGTTCTCAATCAAGAACTGAGTGATACAGGTGCATAGAATGTGTTGTGAGTATGTGTATCAGTGAGAGACTTTTATTCCCTGGGACATTTTTATTCACAGTGCTGCTCTAGTAACTATACAGCTTTATTTAAATAGTCTTGAATAGTCATAATAAAATTTTCAGCTTGGGAAAATTTGTTGACGGTTAATATATGCTGAAATCCTAAGAGATTCTTCCAAGGTTCTGCCTCTTCAATCTTGGAAGCCTAACTGCATTTCTATTCTGAATTCACTGATAGATAGCTACTCTAAAGTATGGTATATTTAAAATTATAACATGTTCCAGTGTATTATTCTGTATATTTTTACTCAAAAAAATTACTTTTGATTTTCATGAAGGTGATATAACTTACACAAGTATGACTGGGGCAAATAATCCATTTTCCAACCAACCACCAAATACCACTATTTACCAATAATTTATAACACATGGCTTAAGTACAGTAATAATACAAGTGTTTTTATAGGATAAATGTAAACTCATATCAATATAATTATTTTGAAAGGTGCTTTATCAGAAATGGTATACAAAATTCTACACTGTATTAAAAAACTTATTAAATTGAAGTTCTACATTATCTATGTGAGTAATGTTAACTTTGAACATTATACAGAAGAAGGTAGAACATGAAGTCAAAATTTCTAGAGCATGTGTATTTTTTCGGCTGTCTAACTCCTAGATTAAAATATCTGTGGGTCATTAAGTAGACAGGAAGGGGAGGGCAGACTTGTCTCAAAAATATTTTTTTTAATTGGAACTGCCTTATCCTAGTACAGAGACTTGTCTGTAAAATGTGACGACAATTACTTTTTAATGATTTTGTACTGACTCATTAAGAGAACAAAGATATTTAAGAATAACCATAAAGGAGTACTTGTGATATAGCTAGTGTATATTAAAGAAGTGTGAAAAGATACTTAACTGATAGTAGGAAGAAATCGTTTATGAATTTTTTAAGAGCTAAAAATTTTGAGTTAAATATCCCCAAACCTTCAGTAACAACTACTAGAATTCTATAAAACATTTTACTACCTTCCCCCTTTTAAAAAATATTTCAATATTATTTAATAAGGCAAATGCAACATTGCTCTAAAAATAGCACAAATGATGATGATACATACTATATAGATAAATAAAATATACTGAATCCTCTTGTATGGCAGGCACTGTGTTAACTACTCTATGAACACTAGTTTATTTAATCAAAATAATCACAAGGGAATTGAAACAATTTCCTTCCTTTTTTGACAATTAAAAAAAAAAAGGAAACTGAGACTCAGAAATAGCAGGTACTTGCCCAGGAGGGATTACACAGCTGGCAAGGTAGCAAGTACTCAGTTACATTGACATGCCTGCTTCCTCCGCTTATAAAAGTTCTATATTGCAGGTGATGTCATTGTTACCATGCTGTCTAGATACTACAAGTAAGTCATTCTTATTAGCATTGTTATTAATAACAACCATCAGTGCTTCCTCATCCATATATTGATCTGGAGTAACTAGCCTTCCTCATAGATTTGGACTGAGCAATGTTCTAGCCTACTTAAGAGATTTAGTCCTGTATCTTGAGCATTTATTGAAAAGCCTGCGTCTTCTCCTCTCCTTGGAATGGGGCAGAACATTAGTTCCCAATTCTAGCTGTTAGGAATACAGCACCATATAATGGCTGTTAGTTCAAAGGATATACTGATACTACATCAGGAAGACTTACACCCTAAATCCATAGAGTTTCATAGCCTAACCGGCACCCTAGCTGCACCTTTAGAAGTACCATTCTAACTTTCTATCAGGCTTTCAGATTCTGGGTGATGATAAGGTACACTGTTTGATTACTGTATCCCACTTTTACATGACCTTTGCCATATAATTGGTTCCTTGTTCTGAAGTGATGTTACACACTATCTCATTAAGTAAATAAGACATTTTTTGAACTCTCAGGTAGTGGTCTTGGCCAAGAAAGCAGGCAGGAAAAGGAAACCCTCATCAGAAATATTTATCGATTACAGTAAGGATGAAATGCTCCCTCCTTTGGGTATAAGGGGTGTATAGTAATTAACTTGCCCCCATGTGGCTGACTGATCTCCTTAAGAGCTTGTACTACAGTGAGGAATCCATTCTGTCTTTGCTACTTACGATTTAAACATTGATCCCTGGCAATAGCTAAACCGTCCTTGGTGAGAAGAATCCCATGCAACTGGACCCATATATAGCCTTTAATTCTGTGACCATGGCATGGGCTATTGTGCAAGTACTGGGTATCCAAGGACAGGAACTGGCTGATCCGATGTATGCTGGATAAGTTATCCTATTCATCAGTTTGTTTAGTCCTTTTCCTTCAGTGAGTTCCCACTGCTGGACACTGACTTGACACACAAACACTTATACTTTTATACTCTCTACCATAGGTTCAATCATATACTTCCTCTTAACACCTTCTTTGTTTGAATGTGTAATCATATTCATTCCAGGCCCCTTACCAACCAGTCAAGCCAATCATCACTACCCCCATATCTGAAAACCCTTATCTCCAGTTACTTCTCCCTTTTTTGCGAAATTAATGGCCAGATATACTGTTCAAAGATCTGTCAAATGGAAGAATTTCCTCTCACTACTATATTTCAGTACTAACTCCAATGGGAGTTGTGGTGCTGTGAAAATCCATTTTTATCTTTCAACAACTTGATATATTCAACTATCAAGGCAAGGCATTTTCCTAAAGAAATATTAGAATTTTCCCACTACTCCAAAGAAGTACAATAAATAACTTTACAGTGAAGGGCCCGGGAGAACACACAAGGTGCCCACAGGTCCCCGAGCACCTGCAACGGCAGAAGTGCCCAGAGTACTGACACCTCCACCAGGTCATCCACTGTCTTGTCTTTCTCCAATGTGACCCACTGGCCTTTCCAACTGCTTTGCAGAATAAGCATTACACCAACATACCCATGAACCAATCTGAGTTTGTTTGTTTTCTCCTGTATCACACAGCCATAGTGAAGGTCCTATAGTGCCTATGGTGTGAACTGAGAAAGATGTACTGCTGCAATGGATGTGTGTGACACTGGCTAGGCTATTGTCACCAGCAAAGTCCATTAACAATTCCCAAGAAATACAAACAGAATCTAAGTAATAAAATAAAGCCTGACCTTTACTTTTTTATTTGTGCTCAGTCTAGTTTCACTTGGTCATAGGGTGCTGCATCCAGAGGCTCCCACCTAGCCTTTCAGACCAGAGTTCTAGTGTGAAATGGCTGTGCCCCAAACTTTAGCTTGGAGGACCAAGTGCAGAAATGATGAGCACAACACTTCAAGATGGCAACAGAGTACCGGGTGCAGAAATGCTGCATTCGGCACTTTGAGTACTGTGAACAGCACAGCTGCACCTGACCGGCAAGGACTCTGTCCCCCTCCCGTCTACAAGAACACTATAAAGCAGCCCCATGAAGGGCTTTTTGGAGACAGTGTGTACTCTAAAGAGCAAGCTTGCAACTCTCTATTCTTTGATCAACTTTCCTTTGCTTCTGTACCAAACTTGGCCTTGTTCTATTGGCTCAAAGGACACTGGGCAGGAGGATCCTTGTTAAGCACCAACTCAGGACGGTCAGTAACAAAATTTTGGCAACCTAGATGGGATGGACTGTGGCCTTTTCACCTGCACCTGTCCACTAGGCTCTGGCTCTCCCTGGCTCCAATGGGAGGGCAACGGAGGCTTTGGGAGGTTTGTGTGAGGATTCTTGACTCTAATCTTTGAGTAACACTGACAGGGTAGAATGGGGATAGCCTTTGGCCAAATTCAGCAACTGTGCCCAGCAAGCTGATATCCAAGTGTGGTGTGCACACAGCAGAGCCCCCAGAGTAGTCTAGACTGTGTCCCCTTGAGGGGATTATACTGTGGCATCACTGGCTGGCCTTTCTGCAGTACCAAATACCCAAGAAATTGTGGATGAGAGGGAGCCACGGTTGGCTTGCCCACTGTCTTGCTAGTAGTGCTGTCCTTGTGACCCCTGTGCAAGGCAGGAGCAGCCACACCAGGGCTTTTTGCCCTCCTTGCCGACCTCCAGGGGTCAACAGTAGCATTCTCCATAGTCACTTTCTGTTTGGTAAAGAAAAGTAGCCAGCCCTGTGTGCCAAGAGACAAGATGTGGAAAAGGCTCAGGTAATAAGGAACAGCTGACAAAATAGAAAGAAGACAAGGATGCTGGGTCTGAGTTCAGGGGAAGGCACCAGGGACTCTGGGAAAAGGTCCCAAGCTAGGTACTGGATAGGTGATTTGACCTCTTTCAGTCAGCACTAGTTTCTCTGAAGTGGGCTGGGGAGTCCTGTGAACCACTTACAAGACCCAGAAACCTTATTAGCAGAAAGCACTGTGAGCTGCCGGCAAGAACAGAAAACACCCAGCCCACTGGACCCATTCTCTGCCCTCTGTTTATGAGGTAAACCTTTGGTGATTCTTTATCAAAATCTGTCAGTTGGAGTAAGATAAAGGAAATCAATCAGGAGCCAACAGAAAACCCTTCAGCATTCCTAGAGCACCTCAGGGAATGCCTCCGAATCTACACTACCACAGCCCCTGAGTCATTAGAAGGGAATGCAATCCTGAGGATGTATTTCATTTCCCAAAGCGTCCCCAGTATTAGGTGTAAACTTCAGAAACTGGGAATAGAACCAGATACCCCTACCTCTCACCTGGTGAAGGTTGTATACTATATGGTTAATAACTGAGATATAGAGGAGGAAAAGTCAGAAGATAAAAAGGCCCAGAGGCAAGCCCACCTACTGGCTACTGCCCTCCAGTGTCAACTGGTCGGCACAGGAATCCGGACTAACTGCCCATGGAGACTCAAATTCTCCAGTGAGTGACCCGCAGCCCCCACTGAGGGACAGCAGCCAAGGAAATGAGGATCCAGTCAGTGCACCACATGTAAACAAGAGGGACGCTGGAAGGGAAAATGCCTTTGCTGCCCCTGAAAGGGGATGGAAATGGCAGATCCCAGCCACTACCCTTGAAGGCAGATAGTCCAAACAGATGAAGAATGACAGGGCCAGAGGGCTCCTAAGCTGACCCCTGAGGAGCCTCGGCTGACACTGGACAGGGGGAAAGCCTGTCAAATTCTTAGTCAATACCCACGCCACTTACTCAGTTCTGAACACCAGATCAAGCAAACTTGGTCACAAGAGCTAAGGGAACAGAATGGCTATCCCCTGAAAGTTCAATTCAAGTTCGGGCTATGCTTTTAGACAACCCAGTGGCTACCATAAAAACCGATCCTGTGCCAAATCCTTCCACCCTGCTACCCACAGAAACAGGGCCCTTTGAGCATGATTGTATAGAAACCAGAGACACAATGTATTCCAGTCACCCCGACCTAGGAAGTGAGCGTCTCCCAAATGCTGAAGAGGAATGGTTCACAGATGAGAGAAGTTTTATGAGAGGGAAAAAGTCTGGTGGGATACAGAGCAACCTCCCAGATCCAGTCATAGAAGCAAAAAGCCTACCCCCAGGGACTTCGGCCCCAAATGCCAAGCTGACGGCTCTCACCAGAGCCTTAGAGATCGGCACAGAGATCTTAAATGTTTACACAGATTTCCGGTATGTGTATGCCATGCTATATGCACTTGGAGCTATTTGGAAGGAAAAAGGTATGCTTATTGTGGAGAATAAGCAGGTGAAGCATGGCTTAAACATATTGAAGCTCTTAGAAGCAGTACAGCTTTTAAAAAAGGTGGCAGTGAGCCACTGTAGGGCTCACCAAAGGGGGATGCAGAGGTAATAAAGGGAAACAACAAGGCAGATGCAACTGCCAAAAGAGCAGTCCTAGAACCAGTATCTTGTCAACTACCCCTCATGTATCAAAGGCCAGATCCATCCAATTATTCACAACCTAAACAAATGAAGAATTAGACGAAGTCCAAAACTGGGGCTTCAACAGAGATCTATGGGACCGTAGGTAGCTAGTTAATGAACAAGGGCAATGCTTTCTTCAAACCGCAGCTTGTCAGGCCATCAGGGAGGCTCCTTGATCACAGAACTTACTTTGGGAGGGAAGCCTTACATAATTGGTTACTTGGGGTCATGGTAACTTCTGGTATGAAAAGTATAATCAGTCAGATAGTTGAGGCATGCCTCATCTGCACAATAATCTACCCCAACACCAGAACCCACAGGTAAGGCCCATCAGACCAGAGGGACATACCCTGGAGAAGACTGACATTGATTTCACTATCATGCTGAAAGTACCAGGCAATTTCAGGTATCTCTGGGTGCTAGTAGACACATTTCCTAGGTGTACAGAAGCATTTCCCGCTAGAACCGAAAGAGCAGCTGAAGTGGCTAAGGCATTACTAAAAAAAAAAAAAAAAATTCCCATGTTTGGGCTCCCGGGGTCCCTACATAGCGATAATGGTCCAGCATTTGTGTGCTCCATATGCAGTCAGCCCCAAGAGGCAAATTGAGTGCATGTGAACTCATATATGGTAGACCCATTCCCCAAGCCCGAGAAAAGGGATAACTTAACCCCCTTGAAATAAAACAACTCAAATATGCCCTCCAAGTAGGAGAAACCATGAAAGCTCTCATGGAATACGGCAACCAGGTACAGGTAGCATCCACCTACCTGGCCCTCCACCCCTTAGCCATGAGACAGGGTGACCCTAAAAACCTGGAAAAGTAGCAGCCTGCAATATCAGCTCACTCCTAAGTGGAACAGACCCCACCTGGTGATCTTAAGCACCCCCTTCTGCCCTGAAGATACAGGAGATCTCTCTGTGGGCACATCACACTCAAGTGAAGAGGGCCCTTGAGCCCCAAACTCCGGAAAGACCAACCTGGGGAAATGGACCCCCTTGACTACTCATGTGAACCTCTCTCTGACCTGAAGTGTGACCAGGGATATTCAGGCCATGGCAGTGAGCCTCATAATCAGGGGAAAGACCTATAGGCAAAAGACCTCCACACCTTCATTTTTAGGAAAAATTTGGCATGTGGCCATTATTCTCTTGCTAACATTTGGGGGGGGGTGTATCTTAAATTATCTGGTGTTCTTTGTCTCCAAAAGGTTAGACAAATGGTATTTGCTCACGGATTCAAACAGGACCTGGTGACAATCAAACATCTCTAAAGGTAGCTGTGGAGAAGTTCTGCTCTACTACCCGGGGTTATGACGACGCCCAAACTCAGCAGAAAGCAGTTACAGAAGACATTCCTTCACCCCTCAGTGCCCCTCAAGAATGAGGAGTAGAACAAAAGACAGAGGAGAGATTTATCACTGACAAAGCCGGTTAACAATTCCTGGGAAATAAAGACAGAATCTGGGTAATAAGATAAAGTCTAACCTTTTTTCCTTTGTGCACAGTCTAGTTTTACTTGCTCGTAGGGTGCTGCGTGCAAAGGCTTTCACCCAGCCTTTCAGACCAGAGTTCTTCATGTCATGTGGCTGTGCCAACACCTCACACCACGAGCAGAAGCGCCGCGCGAGACAGCTCAATTCAAGATGGAGGCGGCGGGCCGTGGGCGGAGACGCTGCACCTGGCTCAGTCCGGAGTGTGAGCAGCGCAGCTGCGCAGCTGCGCCCGCCCTGCGAGAACTCCGCGCCCGCCCTGCGAGAACTCCACCCCCTCCCGCTGACAAGACTCCGATAAAGCAGCCCCGCCCACAGCCTGTTGGAAGAGCGTGGGCTCTAGAGCTGGAGCTCGCAACTGTCCAGTCTCTGATCAGAGAATAAAGCTTTCCTTTGCTTCTGAACCAAACTCAAATTCAGTCTCCTTCTTTTGGCTCAGACAACACTGGGCAGGAGGACCCTTTTTGGGGACTGACGCAGGAGGGTAACTATCTGTTAATGTAACTTCTTGTGCACCCTGGACTCATTAATATCCTAACTTAATACACTATTGCTGTCATATTGTAACCGAGCAGGACCCTATGGACCTTTCCCAGGACAGACTCTTCCCATATCCTCTGCTTTAGCTCCTCTCTGAAGTACCTAGATAGTAGTATCTGATGTATATTTCCTGAGTTTTTCAGATGCTGAAAAAACACCAAAAAATGGAAGAAACTAACTGCTTGATGATTATGAACATGTAGCCTCCAGACCTTCTGGCACCTAAAGATTGATAGTGTTAACCACCATGTTACCTCAAAATCAATCAGAGAATTGGTCACAAGCTGATCACATACCCTGGGATGCCCCTCCCTCACATTGCCTTTAAAAATGTTTTGCTGAGCTATACAGTACGTCCCTATTATTTTTCCATTTATATATAGTAGTGTATATATGTCAATCCCAATCTCCCAATTTATCCCTCCCCTGCTTCCCGCCTAGTAACCATAGCTTTGTTTTCTGCATCTGTGACTCTATTTCTGTTTTGAAAATAAGTTCATTCACACCATTTTTTTTCTCAGATTCCACATATAAGTGATATGATATTCGTCTTTCTTTGTCCGACTTACTTCACTCAGTATGACAATCTCTAGGTCAGTCCATGTTGCTGCAAATGGCATTATTTCATTCTTTGTTATGGCTGAGTAATAATCCATTGTGTATATGTACCACATCTTCTTTATCCACTCCTCTGTTGATGGACATGTAGGTTGTTTCCATGTCTTGGCTACTGTAAATAGTGCTGCAATGAACATTGGGGTGCAGGAATCTTTTCAAATTATGGTTTTCTCCAGATATATACCCAGGAGAGGAATTGCTGGATCACGTGGTAGTTCTATTTTTAGTTTCTTAAGGAACCTCTATACTGTTCTCCATAATAATCCTCCATAATATCAATTTACATTACCACCAACAGTGTAGGAGGGTTCCCTTTTCTCCACACCCTCTCCAGCATTTACTGTTCATAGATTTAAAAATTTTCTTTTCAACAACTACACTCAAAGAAAATATGTTTTAACTATCACAATTTTCTGGAAGAGACAATTATGACACAACTATTTTCCTTTTTAAAATGTATTTATTTGTTTATTAAATGGAATTAATACATGGTCTAAATTTATGTCTAGTCAAAAATAGAAGAGTCAATGTCTGACTAATGAAACAACATGCCCTCATCAACTGGCCACATAATTCCACAGCTAGATTAATTCCTTTGGTTTAAGAAGGAATTAAAACAAAAATAGAAACATTGACTCTGTACAGTTATTTTTACTTAGGAATGACAAGAGGCTGTATAAGACAGAATATATATTCTTATAGTAAAAGGAATAGAGTACTTGAAATTTTCCAGAAAGATGGAGACTTGAGTTTGACATGAATAAGCAATCTTCCCTCCCAATTTCCTCCATACCATAAACATAAAACAACAGTCAGAGCAACAAAGCCAATAAAACAGGAAGGTTTTTAATAATAATTAATTATTTCAAGTGACAGAAAACTCAACATTTTAAGCCTTTAATGAAAATATCAGCATTAGCAAAACTGTGGAAGAAATAGAACTCTCATGTATTGCTGATAGGAGTGAGAATTTTATGACCATTATGAAATATTGTCAGCATCTACTGAAGCTGAATATGTGCCTATCCTTTGGCCTGGTGATTACATGCCTAGGTGTGCACCCAACAGAAATGCATACATATGTTCACTGAAAAACAAGTTACAGTATTTTCAGAGCATTATTATCAATAATAGCCTCCAACAGAAACTACCCAAATGCTATCAGCAGAAAAATGGATAAGTAAATTATGGTATATTCACACTATGAAATCCAGAATACCAATAAGAATAAACAAACTGGAATTGCACGTGACAATATGAATGCCTCTCACAAATAAAATATCAAACCAAATAATCCAGACCAAAAATTAATATATATTCCATTCATATAAAATTAAAACATGACAAAACTAATCTATACTGGTAGACTATAGGACAGTGGTTACCCTTGGATGTTACTGATTAACTGGAAGAAAGCATAAAAGGAGGTTCTGGGGTAGTGGTAATGTTCTGTTTCTTGATCTAGGTTTGAGTTACACAAGCTTATTCAGATTGTGAAAATTCATAATTTATGATATTTCAAAAATTATTTTTTAAGCTCCTTAGCAAAATAGGCATTTATTTTTTCACACAATTTAAAACTCAGACAACACAGTCTTCAGACAACCTGTTTCTCAGGAAGGCAGAGTTTGCCCATTTCTCAGTTCTTTCCTCATCTGTGTTGACTTATAAGACTATGCATGGTGTGAAAAAGACTTTCAGCCATTCCAGATATTTCCTTTCAAATATAAACACAGTGGAGACATGAATTTCTCATTCTATTAATGCCTTGTGCCTCAACAGACTGTTCTCAGCTCTATGATCATTGTTTGAGCCAATCAATAGAGCTACATAGAATAGAACGTGCTAATGACTGGTTTCAGTCAAACATGCTCCCCTGAATTCTGTTGTAGGGTCATTTTCTTCCAAGCTACTTGGACTGAAAAGTGGGAAAGAAGCTTTTCTATTTATAAAAACAAACAAAAATAAACATGGTTTCTTACCAGAAATAGAGTGAATGGATGCTATGCATCATAGGCCAAGATAACTCTCAAACAATATAGAGCAGGTTCGGTTTGAACTTGAGGGTTAGATCAAACATCATTATTCTGAGTGTCCAAAAGGAAAAGTTGCATGTGCCCTGCTCTCTTTTTTTTTGCAGTACGCGGGCCTCTCGCCACTATGGCCCCTCCCATTGCATAGTACAGGTTCTGGATGCGCAGGCTCAGCGGCCATGGCTCACAGCCCCAGCCGCTCAGCGGCATGTAGGGTCTTCCCGGACCGGGTCACGAACCCCGTATCCCCTGCATCAGCAGGCAGACTCTCAACCACTGCGCCACCAGGGAAGCCCTGCCCTGGCTTCTTGAGTGAGGTGCTTAAAGAACTGGAGGACCATAAATATAGCTCTCCTGGTAGGCTGAGCAGTTCCCAGTTGCTGTGGTGGCTGATGTATGCTAGCAAGGATTATTATTGCCTGTGATGAGCAAGCAAAACTAAGAATAATAATAATAAGACCAACAAGAAAATAAAAAAACAGAGGAAGAAACAAAGAACTATCTCACAAGAAGTGGAACTAATGGAAATGTCAGATGAGATAAATAAAGTAATAAGATCTGTCAAGGACATCAAATATAAAATAACTTGTGGAAAACAACAACAAAACAAGGTATATTTTCCAATTTAAATTTTTCAATAATTACAATTAAAAAAGTTATGATTAAAAGTTACGTTGATCAGGAAGATCTACTGAAAGAAATACAAAATATGTAGAAATAGGGACTTCCCTGGTGGTGCAGTGGTTGAGAGTCCGCCTGCCGATGCAGGAGACACAGGTTCGTGTCCCGGTCTGGGAGGATCCCACATGCCGTGGAGCGGCTGGGCCCATAAGCCATGGCCACTGAGCCTGCGTGTCCAGAGCCTGTGCTCCACAACGGGAGAGGCCACAACAGTGAGAGGCCCGCATACCACAAAAAACAAAAACAAAAACAAAATGTAGAAACAGTATAAATGATGGCAATCACTGATGAAAAGATGAGTTATTGAGGGCATAGACAAGAGAATTTTCATGCATATAGAAGGAGTCTTGAAATATTTTTTTTGAAAGGAAGTTGTAGAAGAGAGATAATATTTAAACAAATTGAGAAATTTTCCTTTATTTGAAGAAAGATTTTGCCTGAAGATTGACAAGGTATCCTAAGTCCCAAGGAGGATTAATAAGAAAGGTCATTTACTTAGGTATATCCTAGTGAAAATTTTTAATTCCAACAGTAATATAAAATCTTATAAGCTTCTAGATGAGCAAGTAACTTTTAGAGGACAGAGAATCTGACTAATATCTGACTTATTTATAATATTAAAACTTAGCAGTCAATGAAATATCTACTGAGACTAAAGGAGTTAGATTCAAATTACAATTCACCTTTCAGAGAAAAGGAATGACATTTTCAGTTAAAAATGGACTCAAGAATATATATCATCTGTGGGTTTCTGAGGAAAATACAATGACCAAATGACAATTAAATCAGAACTAAGATACTGTAAAAGATGAAGATGTTGGACAGAGTGGAAAGTAATTACTTGCAATTTACATAATTGACTCAATGGATTTATGACTCAAAATGTTACTATGATCGGGAAATTGTAGTACTGCTGTAAAATAAGTTTTCTTAAAAGAAATGAGACAGGGCCTCCCTGGTGGCGCAAGTGGTTAAGAGTCCGCCTGCCGATGCAGGGGATACGGGTTCGTGCCCCGGTCTGGGAGGATCCCATATGCCGCGGAGCGGCTGGGCCCGTGAGCCATGGCCGCTGGGCCTGCGCATCCGGAGCCTGTGCTCCGCAACGGGAGAGGCCACAACAGTGAGAGGCCCACATACCGCAAAAAGAAAAAAAAAAAAAAAAAAAAAGAAATGAGACAAATTGTGAGGGAAACCCTAAAACTAGATTTCAACAATTTCCAGGACCTTGAAGTTATAAGGAACGGAAAAACAATAAAAACATTTTAACTGTCACACCCAAAAGAATGATATGCAGCAGAAACTGTTAGTAACTATCCAATACCCATTTAATTTCTCTTCCTTAGTAAAAGAAATTCAGTTTTCTTCATGGCAACAATGTACCCAAGTAAAAGGTGACATTTTCTGCCATGCCTTGCAGATGTAAGAGCCATGTGACCAAGTGCTATGCAATAGATATATGTGCAGGTTTTGGTGTGATGGCTGGAAGGCTACTAAAAGCTGCAGACTGGGCAGGGATGTGTGACTATTTTGCCTTCTCTTTTTCTCCTCATTGATGCCTGGAACATGAATTTAATGGCTAGAAGTCCTTGAGACAATATTTTAAGATAAATGAAAAAGAAGTTAAACCAAAAGTACGAAGAAAAATTAGTAAAGATTAATGCTGAAAATAATGAAATTTAAAAAAAGGATAAATGAAGTATATACTTTTTTTCTTTTTAAAATTACCAATATAATAAATAATTTTCTTTAAGATTGATTAGAAGATAAAAATAAAGTCAATTTTAAAATACATAAACATGTGTGTGCATGTGTGTGTAGAAGAAAGGAAACATTACCAGATATATGAAAGAGGAGCTTATACAAAATGTGAAAGACTAATACATATTATTCATGAATAAAAGTAAAATAAAGTCTAGATGATATGGATTATTTACACACCAAGTGTACAATATCAAAACTTACCAAGAAGTAAAAAGCAATTATAAAAGGGATTAAATGTTTAAAGATAAAATCAATGTATTGTTTTACAATTGAATTTTATTGCAGAAGTTTTAACAGTTAAAAAGAAAAGAAACTTTCTAAATATCCATTTACAGAATGGTTAGATAAACAGTAGCTCATTTATGCTATGAAATATTATGCATCTATCAAATAAAATTATTTACATTTCTCACTATTGATGAGATCTGATTTAAATGATGTATTATGTGAGAAAAGCAGTTTGTAGTATTGTGTTAGGTAAATATTAATTTTACTTAATTTTGTTTAACAATATCAAATAGCACTATGATGCTTTAAAGCAATATTGGTTTTTATGAGACATTGAATCCAAAAGATTGATGAAAGATCTAGGGAATAAATACAGACACAAAGGAAACATACAAACATACTTAAGAGGCTATCGTATTAGTTTTCTATTGCTGCACTGACAAATTACCACAAAGTTAATGACTTAAAACAACACAGATTTTTTCTCTTATAGTTCTGGAGATCAGAAATCTAAAATCAAGGTATTGTCAGTACTATATTTATTCTAGAGCCTTCAGGGAGGATCTGTTTCTTTGCCTTTTCCAGGTTCTGAAGGCTACTGGCATTCCCTGGTTTATTACCTGTTCCTTCATCTTGAAAGTACATCACAACCACCGCTGGTTCAGATACCATATCTCCTTTTTCTGTCTTTAATGCTCCTGTCTCACTCTTATAACTACCCTTGTGATTACATCAATCCACCCAGATAATCCAGAATGATCTCTGTATCTCAAGATCTTTAATCACATTTGCAAAGTTCCTTTTGCCCTATCAATTAATATATTCAAAAGACCCCAGTATTTCAATGTGGACATTTTTGGAGGGCCATTGCTTAGCCTACCACATCTATCAATAATTTCATTGCATTAAAACAATATTCATTGGCCTAAAATTATTAGTAACTCTAATTTTTTTCCAACTAAATTGTGGGAAAGTATATAATGTCAATATTATATGCTCAAGCTACAAATGAAGTCAGGATGTAGAGTTAGGACAATGTTTTCAGCTCTGAAAAACAAAAAAACAGGTCATTCCAACAGCAACATTAAAAAAAACTAATATAGTGTACAAGTAATTCAAAAAATGAAGAGAAAAAAAATAGTTCAGAATATTTTCTGATTAATTGCACATAATAAAAGAAAAAAACCTAGTAAACTGGCAAATGCAAATTAGGTGTAAAATCTCCACCCGTCATTGAAATTATGCTACAACACAGAAAGCTATTTTAATCATGTTAATTACGTCTCAGTATATTTTGATTGAATATATTATACAGCATATAACTTTAAATGTACCTAAGGCTATTAATTTTTTTTTTTTTTTTTTTTTTTGTGGTACGCGGGCCTCTCACTGTTGTGGCCTCTCCCCTCTCCCGTTGTGGAGCACAGGCTCAGGCTCTGGACGCGCAGGCTCAGCAGCCATGGCTCAAGGGCCTAGCCGCTCCGCGGCATGTGGGATCTTCCCAGACCGGGGCACGAACCCGCGTCCTCTGCATCGGCGGGTGGACTCTCAACTACTGCGCCACAAGGGAAGCCCTAAGACTATTAATTTTAAGGAAAAGAAAAGATAATCTTTACCTAATATATCAAGTGAAATTTGTAATTGTTATCATTTGTTAGAATTACATTAAAGTAAAACAAATAAATATTTAAATCACAAAATTCAAAAGCATAATCAAACTGTGATAAAATCTGTGGTAAATTATGAGAAATAAGTCCTTTTATCAAACACTCGCTTTATGATTCTTCTACTGATATCTTCTATCAACAAATATAGTACATACAATCTGAGAATTCCATTCTTGGAAAAAGGCTGGCAGTTATTCAAGTAAATGTCTTCACTTTACAAATCAGAATAATGATGCATAAAAGAATTTGGTGATTTATTCAAGGTCAAATCACTAATTAGTGTCAGAGAACTTCTCAAATTATTGTATAGAACTCATATAATGCAGACACTTTCTTTTTGAACATATCATAAAATCCCATTGTAACACATTGGGATTCTTATGTATCTGGGGAATTTGTTTATGGAATTGTTTTATTTTAGGTTGTTTCCTCCAGAGATTTTGCTCTTATATAATAGTGATTATGTCTTGAAAAATGCTACAGTAGCAAGCTTATCTAATCATTTCTTAGTTAAAAAAGTCTTATATGCTAAATAATACTCAATTTTACAATGGCTATTTATAATTTCCTTAAAAATTAATTACACATGACAAAAATTTTAAACAACATACATTACCCCCAAATGGTTCAATGTGTAAGATGTCAATGTTAAGTTAAATATTGCATTTGCCTGGACAATCACCATGGATTTAGAAAGGTATTACCCATGAGAAAATATGTACTCCATATGTAACATATCACAATTGTTTTGTTTATTAATTTCTTATATTTAATGAAATGTCTTATTTGGAAGTTGTTTCTCATATTCACAGATATAGAAAACAAACTTGCAGCTACCAAAAGGGAAAGGGAATGGGGGGGAGCAACAAATTAGGGGTATGGGATAAACAGACACAAACTAAAACATAAAATACCTAAGGAACAAGAATGTACTGTATAACACAGGGAATTATACCCATTATCTTGTAATATCCTATAATGGAATATAATATGCAAAAATACTGAATCACTATGCTGTACACCTGAAACTAACACAATATTGTAAATCAACTATACTTCAATTTTTTTTAAAGTTTTTATAAATGTTCACTAAGGCAGAGCAAAAATGTAAAGTTTTTCAGTGAAAGAAATGCTTTTGAAGTAATCCAAAACCAACTGGAAGATAATTGCTGTAAATAAAATATTCTTGTGATGGGTGCCTTTATCATTATATTAATGCACTTTTAGAGAAGGTAAAAATATATGTGCTCAATACATATAACTGAAATGTAAACTCAGTGATTAATTTTAAATTGAACAATATAAAGTTGGTTATAATACTTCTGTGCAATGTAAACTATTATATATAGAATGAATAAACAACAATGTCCTACTGTATAGCACAGGGAACTATATGCAATATCCTGCAATAAACCATAATGGAAAAGAATATAAAAAAGAATGTATAGGGCTTCCCTGGTGGTGCAGTGGTTGAGAGTCCGCCTGCTGATGCAGGGGACACGGGTTCGTGCCCTGGTTCGGAAAGATCCCACATGCCATGGAGCGGCTGGGCCCGTGAGCCATGGCCACTGAGCCTGCGCATCTGGGGCCTGTGCTCCACAATGAGAGAGGCCACAACAGTGAGGGGACCGCGTACCGCAAAAACAAAAAAACACTGTATAGTAAAATATACATCTTCCCATGTTCTAGGGAGAAAGCCTAGGATTTCAGGTTCCACCCACTCTCTTGGCTGGGCACCTTTGGGCAATGCAAAAGCTACACAAAGCTATAAAGCTATCATGCCTATAGTCTGCGTAGAAACCTAAACACATTGGAATGACTAAACTGAAGCAACAGAGCTATGCTTTGCATGGTACACTCCAAGCTATGGAATGTTAATTCAGAAAGTGCCTTAGACATCTCCATAGAGTCTTCCATGTCCCAGAGTGGACCTGGAGTAGTGGAATGAGTTCCATGCACCCAGGAGTAACATGAACATAGTTCAGAAAGTGACTATACCTATAGGACCATTAGGAAGAATAAAGGAATGGATTAGCTAAAACCAGAATGGACAGACAAATGAGGAAAACACATGATGAAGGGTGTCTCAGCTGAAGCTGGCAAGAATAGACAACACTGAGACTAGCAGTCTCTAACCCCAACACAGATTTGATGCTCCTAACACTACCACGACCGACAATAACAAAATCTCATTAAAATAGAGTCAAAACTCTGGAGAAAGGTGTGTGCAGATCCCTGAAATACATAATAAGGTTATATTTCTGACAAAATGAAAACCTGAAATTAAAATTGAGTTATAAGAAAATGTTATATTTCTTGTGTCTGAGTTTGTGGAGCAAGATGCATATTTACTAACTTAGAATAACAGACATTATAATCACCTTTAATAGCAAGGCCCTGGCAAGAATTCTAGACCCTCTTGGAAACTACTGTGCTTAATTTATATTTCTACCACCCAACAAAGGAATAACTGAAGTACTGAGATACAGTTAAACATGATATCTGAGATTATTGTATATAGCTCTCTGAGGATAAACAAGACAGTCTTAGTATGGACTTGGACAAACACTGGGGGGGAAAATGAAAAACTTGATAGATCTTAACTTTAATCTTGAGCATTTTAAATTTATTGACAACATTTTCACCATCCAGACTTCATAATTTATAGGACCATTCTGTCCAACTTTCATTTGATTACCCAGACAATGGCAAAACCTTACTTCTTTCTATGAAAGTTGAAGAACTAACATTATTGGCCATTTTCACTTTCCTAACTCATCGGAGTTTACCTAAAAACCTTCTCCTTATGGCATCCCAATCTGTTGTTGATGTTCACCTCACCTGATCCCAGTCTCACCATTCGTAAATTATCTTCATCTTCTTTATCTCTGTGGCATTGAATTGCACCATGAAGATACCATATTTTCCTCCACTCTAAGAAAAATACTCTAAGTCATTATCTTTATGAGTCAAGACTATCCTAACTTTTCTATATGTAAAATTAATCTTATTTATATCCAATATTTGAGTAATCAGGAACAAGAATAAAGAGAAATAAAGAATAAAGAGAAATACTTCAATATCATAGTTAAAATCTGGAAGTTTTGCCAACATTCTTAAATTTAAAATAGTGACTAATTTCACCTGTGCATCAGCTCTTTCAGTAACTGGAGGTGAAAGAGACAGAGAGGAAGGATTATAGCTTATATCTTTGTAGGCCTTATGGTAATTAGGCTTTCTACAGAAGTCTCAGTTTAACAAGCTGTGGCCAACTGATGACATTTATTTTTAACTTTCTGCATCTGATCCAAACTTGCCGCAATCCACTATTTAAGTGCATGGGAATGTTTTAAACTACTGTATGGGAAAAATTCTGCTTTAAGAACCCTTCTGATCTAATCTGATAAAGGATAGAACAGACATCCACTTGAGAGACAATATATCAGACTCCTAAATTGACATGTTACCTCTAGCAATGCATGTTATTTTGAATCTTACTTAGAGTAAATAAAGTAAAACAGCACTATGATTACTAGGGTCAGTTATAATATTGGACTGACTGAAAACTGGTACTTGTCATAAACTCCCATGGAATATTCATTATTGGGAAAATGCTCTTTAAGGGACACTTCTTTTTTCTTTGTAACGTGCTAGGATCTTTATAAATATATTGTTAGGCTAACACTAAGCTGCTTAACTGACTGTATTGTCAGAGTTATACAGACATGTCTTTCTTTTTTTTGGGAGGGTGTTGTTTTTGTCCTTAATTTTTGAATTTTATTTATTTTTTATACAGCAGGTTCTTATTAGTCATCAATTTTATGCACATCAGTGTATACATGTCAATCCCAATGGCCCAGTTCATTGTCTTTCTTAATTACAATTTAATCACATGGTTTTGGTGTCCAGTTGAATATTAATTCTGTACCTCTTTATTCTATAAGAACTTACTGAGGGCCTATTGAATGCCCCATACACTGTGTAGGGGCTGGGAATAAAAAGTTGAACAAGTCAAGGTCAGATGCCCCTAAGAAATTTCAGTTTAATTAAACAAATGAGCACATAAATTATTAAAATATATAACTACACAAATCAGTATATGCATAGGATGCAATATATCTGTGGTGCTATGGGAGTACACAGATGGGTCACAATACTGTAACTGAATACAGATTCAATTATGTTATCCAATAGCCCTTATACATGGAAATCATGTTTATTTTTCCTGGAAGTCAATGATGAGAAGTAAGTTTATTTCCACAGAGAAATTTTACACTCTCTTTTATTATATAATAAGAACTAGATAGCCTACAGTAATTTGCCTTTTCTTTCTGACTTTAGTGCATTCCAGTAAGTAACACACTGTGCCTGATACTTTTTTTTTTATATATCTTTTCCAAATTAACTTTTGATGAGGAATGGATGAGGAAAGGAAGAGAATAAAACAAAGAAAGGAAGGGGAAAACGTTAAGAAATTTAGAAGGGTTTAAAATTTAGTTTTCTCAAAATTTAGAAATAAATCTTACAAATTACAGCTGTCAAAAATCTCACCGTAGGGGCTTTCCTGGTGGCGCAGTGGTTGAGAGTCCGCCTGCCGATGCAGGGGACACGGGTTCGTGCCCCGGTCCGGGAAGATCCCACATGCCGCGGAGCGGCTGGGCCCGTGAGCCATGGCCACTGAGCCTGTGCGTCCGGAGCCTGTGCTCCGCAACGGGAGAGGCCACAACACTGAGAGGCCCGCGTACCGCAAAAAAAAATAAAAGAAAAGAAAGCAGCAGCATCTGTTTCCAACTGAATGCTTACAATTGAACTGAAGCATCATCTGCTTCCAGTTGAATACACCTACAATGGCAACTTCACGGGGCTCGGGTTTCTTATAGCATGGTAGGTCATATTCCAAGAGGCAGAATCCCAAGCGTTCCAAGGAGCCCAGGCAGAAAATGAAAGGCTTCTCAGATGTCCCAAGATGTCACTTTCACTGCCCTCTAGTGGTTCAAACAAGTTAGTACAATTAGGCTAGATTCAAGAGGGTGGGGAATTAAAACTCCATCTTTTGATGTGAAGAAGAGTATGAGTATTCCAGGAGGAAGGAATTGATAGCAGCCATCTTTGGACATTATGTACCCGAAGAGGTTCCACCAGTATTCTCACATGGATGAAAACTCATCTCAAGACTGCATGGGAATGCTTTAGAGGAGACACATCACAGCAAAACCTTCGTCAATAAATAATTTTGAGTGTAAATTATTTAGATGTACCCCCACCCACAAGTTTCACTCTAAAGAACTCAGTAAATGTGAATTTATCCTTTAGATTTTAAAAATAAATTATTACATTCCACTGACTTTCATTTTAAAGAACTTCAATATTGCTTTTTTCATATATATAACAGACATGAAACAGAAATCAATTAATCATAGCTTTTTCATTGTCATTGTATTTTTCTTAATTTTGCATTTTCACTATTGACTACTTATTTTCAATTGCAACAAGATTGTCAATATGATTATTAGTGGACTTAAAACTGTCATTGAAAAAAGATATATTAAACATATATTCCATACATGCATATATTAAAAATAGATAAATGAACATCCCTTTATGCACATACGGTTTTTATTTATCATATTCTGCTAAGTTTATCTGAATGCTTTCTCTGGTATAAAGCTGGAAATAACATAAAGTGTAATTGTGTTGTATTTCCCAGAGAGCTTTTGTTACACCAGTATTTTAAGAAAAACTCCATCATATTTTACACAGCTCCCAGCAAGCAACAATACATTCAGTCACATCAGTACTGCCTTTGCCTAGTTATCTGGAAGATCTGCTGTCCGTATTAATATGTTAATCTTCCAGACATTGAGGGAAAATCACAATATCTTATGGTTCCCATTATTTGGGTTCAAGGGTCTTATCAGTCATTACTAAGAACTGCAAGTTTCTCTACAAGAAAATGTTTTTGGTAAGCAAGCCTATTAGAATTGTCCTTTACGAGTATTGTCAGCATTCTTACCATTTCATACACCTACAAATATTCTTACTTTTTCATGCTAATATCTTCCCTCTTATTAATTATCAACAAATTTATCTACCCTTAAAATTCAAATTAGTATTGCAACAACTATGAACTTATAGGACTATTTAGTTAATATTTTATCTTATTCTTTTATTGGTATAATATTAACAGAATGTTTTTCTACTAAAATTCAAAGCATTCCCACAAATGTCAAATGACTCACTTTAGCCATTAGGAAATTTCATTTTCCAAACCAGTTGCGTGAATCCTCAGAAACAATAACTTTTAAATTGCTTTGGATAGTCTTCTAATGCTTCTGCTGTTGTCAGGTTACCACTTGAGGAATATTGTTCCAGTTCTTCAACAAGATAATATCACACCTATGTACCTGTATCTCTGAACAGCAGTGTATAGATTATATAACATCAGTTGCAGTATCAGGGACTTATATAGGTCCATTTCATATTTCCTTAATCAACTCTGGTACAAAGCGATGCCTTGAATACATGTGAATCAGTTATCACCTAGAATTAGTTACTATTGTCCTACAAGGAGTTACCTAATCTGGAAGGAGATTGTGTGTGAGGCAAGGATTTCAACAGAAAATTAGCAAGATGAGAGCAGAAATTTCACTTCTGAAAAAGTTACTACAATTTGAAACAAAATTGGTTGGCAAGCCTCATATTCAATATTCTCTACTAATCTGACACTGGGTATTTCTTTGGGATTGAGGTTCATCTGAGGATGCATGTTTTCTGTCCTTACTAGTAGTAAGGAATAAAAGTGTGTAATTTCATAGAAGTACTATTAGCAGGCCATTAACCGGACAGAAGTATGGGTGGATTTCTGGAAGACTAATAGACCTGATCAAAGTAAGCCACATGTAACTGGTGTGTTAAACATATGATGCATAGAATGTCACCTAATTGAAAACCTGTTTTGATTTCCTCCTGTCCCTTAACATTTTTTTCCAGTGGGGAAGGAAATCCTCCCCAGCCTTGGATATAAATTTGGACATATCCTATGAGTACCGTATTCTGTTTTAAGCAATGGATAGTCACTTAACCTCATAATCATAGACTCTATTTAGAATACAGAAAATCTATCAAAGTACTAATTAAACACTAACTCAAGAGTATGATTTCTTAAAACATTTCTCTCCTCCTTCAACTCTACTTCTATGTTAGTCCTGAAGGAGTCTACCTGCTTTCATGTTCAGTGATATAGTTGATCTCTACTCCCTTCATATTCAAGGATTTCTACTCTAGCTGTGGTTTGGTCCACCAGGGGAGAGAAGAGATATAAAAGAATAGGAAGAATTTTACTTGAATTGGGTGGCTTCTCTGTTTCTGGTTCTGGCAGGGGTTTAACACTGAATTTCTTTTTCTTTCTCTTGAGCTGCTATTGGAAAATTTTCAGATATTTTAGTCTGTGACTGATATTGTCATTCCTTTGAACTGAGAAGGTGCATTTCTATACCTGTTGGACCCTTATGACATTCCACATTCTCTACAAACCTAGTGTTTATCTGCTTTTTTTTTAAGTTTATTTTTTAAGAGCAGTTTTAGGTTCACAAAAAAATTGAGGTACAGAGATTTCCCATATACTCCCTGCCTCCAAAGACACATAGCTTCCCCCACTATCAATGTCCCTCACCAAAGTGGTACATTTGTTACAACTGATGGACTTACATTGAGAATCATTATTCTCCAAAGTCCACAGTTTAAACTATGGTTCACTCTTGATGTTGTATGTTCTATGGGTTTTGATAAGTGTATAATGGTATGTATCCATCATTGTAATATCATATAGAGTATTTTCACTGCCTGAAAATCCTCTGTGTCCCATCTGTTCATCCCTCCCCACCCCCAATCCCTGGCTACCACTGACTTTTTTATTGCCTCCGTAGTTTCGCCCTTTCCAGCATGTCATATAGTTGGAATCATACAGTACATAGCCTTTTCAGATTGGCTGCTTTCACTTAGTAATATGCATTTAAAGTTTATCCATGTTTTTTCATGACTTAACAGCTTATTTCTTTTTAGCACTGAATAATACTCCATTGTCTGGACGTACCACAGTTTATCCATTCATCTACTTCAGGAAATCTTGGTTGTTTCTCAGTTTTGGCAATTATGAGTAAAGCGGCTACAAACATCAGTGTGTGGGGTTTTGTGTGGATAAAGACTCAACTCCTTTGAGCAAATACCAAGGTCCACTGGCTTGTATGATAACAGTATGCTTAGTTTTGTAAGAAACCACCAAACTGTCTTCCAAAGTGCACCATTTTGTATTCCCACCAGCAATGAATGAGAGTACCTGTTGCTCCACATCCTCACCAGTATTTGGTGTCATTGGTATTCTGAGTTTTGGCCATTCTGATAGGTGTGTGGTAGTATCTCATTGTTTTAATTTGCATTTTCCTGATGACACAGCTCCTGTTTTTATTACTGAAGTTCCTCAGTATTTTACTGTCCCTATGAAACTGAATTCAAAATGACCTGAGTGAATATTCATTCTCATATGTCCCACTCATTCTTTGCCCAACAAATTGAGGTTCAGGCTGCTCCCATTGCAGCATCTCTATCTTAATTTTACAGATTAGTTAGGCTTTCTAAAGTGGCCACAAGACCTTCCAGCACACATGCTCTTCTTACAATGTAATATTCATATACCTCCCCTTAAAATGTAGGGCCATTGTTCTCTGAAGAAGCCTAGACAACATGGAGGGGTATCAAGTGTAGAAGTCCTAATTGATGGTCCCAGCTGAGGTACCAGCCAGCATCAACTACCTGACATGTTTGGAAGCCTTGAGTCATCCACAGCCATTGACTCTTCCAAGCTGAAGCCTCAGACGTTGTGAAACAGAGATGAGTCCTGTTCCATGCTGTGCCCTGTCTGAATTCCTGCCCCCTCTGAGTCCTGAGTATAATAAAATGTTTGTTTTATGCCACTAAGGTACAGGCAGTAATAAATAAATAAATAAATAAAAGTATATCAAGAGTGAATCATGCATCAGCCTCCTATGTCTTCCATATGCAGCAAATACATTTTGAGCTTTAAGTAGTCTGATGGATCTTCCTCAACTTGTACCACCATTTTACTTTTTCAGTAAGGCAACAGATTTTTTCACAGAAGTTTCTTCAAAATCCTTCTCCTTTAAGCCCTAATCCTTTTTCTAACAGCTGGGTCAAGGGGACATGGAGTGGATTCTTGTAGAGTTCCTTTGTAAATGCACGTGATAATCTGGCTTTGCTGTATCTTGGTATCAGGTTAGTGTCAAAACATCAATTTTAATATTTGTTACACACAGTATAAAGCATCCATAGAAGTTTGGGCCAGAAATGAGAGGTATTCTTCCTGTGGGGCTCCAGAGACAGACTTTATACTATGCCCACAGAATGACCAAGGACAGCAATATATGACCCAGGGACAGAAGTTTAGGACTTCCGGGTAAGATGGCGGAAGAGTAAGACGCGGAGATCACCTTCCGCCCCACGGATACACCAGAAATACAGCTACATGTGGAACAACTCCTACAGAACACCTACTGAATGCTGGCAGAAGACCCCAGACCTCCCAAAAGGCAAGAAACTCCCCACGTACCTGGGTAGGGCAAAGTGGAGAGATTCCAGCACAGAGGATCGGTGCCGAGCGGCACTCACCAGCCCGAGAGGCTTGTCTGCTCGCCCGCCGGGGCGGGCGGCGCTGGAAGCTGAGGCTCGGGCTTCGGTCAGAGCGCAGGGAGAGGACTGGGGCTGGCGGCGAGAACTCAGCCTGAAGGGAGCTAATGTGCCACAGCTAGCCGGCAGGGAGTCCAGGAAAACTCTGGAGCTGCCGAAGAGGCAAGAGACTTTTTCTTCCCTCTTGGTTTCCTGGTGCGCGAGGAGAGGGGATTAAGAGCGCTGCTTAAAGGGGCTCCACAGACGGGCGCGAGTCACGACTGAAAGCGCGGAGCCCAGTGACGGGCGTGGGACGCTGGGGCTGCTGCTGCCGCCGCCAAGAAGCCTGTGTGCGAGCACAGGTCACTGTCCACACCGCCCTTCCGGGAGCCTGTGCAGCCCGCCACTGCCGGGGTCCCGGGATCCAGGGGCGGCTTCCCTGGGAGTACTCACAGCGCGCCTCGGGCTGGTGCAACGTCACGCCGACCTCTGCTGCTGCAGGCTCGCCCCGCACTCCGTGCCCCTCCCTCCCGCCCGGCCTGAGTGAGCCAGAGTCCCCGAAGAGGCTGCTCCTTTAACCCTGTCCTGTCTGAGCGAAGAACAGACGCCCTCCAGCGACCTACACGCAGAGGCGGGGCCAAATCCAAAGCTGAGACCCAGGAGCTGTGAGAACAAAGAAGAGAAAGGGAAACCTCTCCCAGCAGCCTCAGAAGCATCGGATTAAAGCTCCACAATCAACTTGATGTACCCTGCATCTGTGGAATACATGAATAGACAATAAATCATCCCAAATTGAGGAGCCAGGAGTCAGTGCTGTGCCTCTGAGGTGGGAGAGCCAACTTCAGGACACTGGTCCACAAGAGACCTCCCAGCTCCACATAATATCAAACGGCAAAAATCTTCCAGAGATCTCCATCTCAACACCAGCACCCAGCTTCACTCAACGACCAGCAAGCTACAGTGCTGGACACCCTATGCCAAACAACTAGCAAGACAGGAACACAACGCCACCCATTAGCAGAGAGGTGGCCTAAAATCATAAAAAGTCCGCAGACACCCCAAAACACACCACCAGATGTGGACCTGCCCACCAGAAAGACAAGATCCAGCCTCATCCACCAGAACACAGGCACTAGTCCCCTCCACCAGGAAGCCTACACAACCCACTAAACCAACCTTAGCCACTGGGGACAGACACCAAAAGCAACGGGAACTACAAACCTGCAGCCTGCAAAAAGGAGACCCCAAACACAGTAAGATAAGCAAAATGAGAAGACAGAAAAACACACAGCAGGAGAAGGAGCAAGATAAAAACCCACCAGACCTAACAAATGAAGAGGTAATAGGCAGTCTACCTGAAAAAGAATTTAGAATAATGATGGTAAAGATGATCCAAGATTCTATTTCCCAGAACCAAAATCTTGGAAATAGAATAGACAAAATGCAAGAAACAGTTCACAAGGACCTAGAAGAACTAAAGATGAATCAAGCATCGATTAAAAACACAATACATGAAATAAAAAATACTCTAGATGGGATCAATAGCAGAATAACTGAGGCAGAAGAACGGATAAGTGAGGTGGAAGATAAAATAGTGGAAATAACTGCTGTAGAGCAAAATAAAGAAAAAAGAATGAAAAGAACAGAGGACAGTCTCAGAGACCTCTGGGACAACATTAAACGCACCAACGTTCAAATTATAGGGGTTCCAGAAGAAGAAGAGAAAAAGAAAGGGACTGAGAAAATATTTGAAGAGATTATAGTTGAAAACTTCCCTAATATGGGAAAGGAAATAGTTAATCAAGCCCAGGAGGCACAGAGAGTCCCATACAGAATAAATCCAAGGAGAAATACACCAAGATACATATTAATCAAACTGTCAAAAATTAAACACAAAGAAATCATATTAAAAGCAGCAAGGCAAAAACAACAAATAACACACAAAGGAATCCCCATCAGGATAACAGCTGATCTCTCAGGAGAAACTCTACAAGCCAGAAGGGAGTGGCAGGACATAATTAGAGTGATGAAGGAGAAAAACCTGCAACCAAGATTACTCTACCCAGCAAGGATCTCATTCAGATTTGATGGAGAAATTAAAACATTTACAGACAAGCAAAAGCTGAGAGAGTTCAGCACCACCAAACCAGCTTTACAACAAATGCTAAAGGAACTTCTCTAGGCAAGAAACACAACAGAAGGAAAAGACCTACAATAACAAACCCAAAACAATTAAGAAAATGGGAATAGGAACATACATATCAATAATTACCTTAAATGTAAATGGACTAAATGCTCCAACCAAAAGACACAGATTGGCTGAATGGATACAAAAACAAGACCCACATATATGCTGTCTACAAGAGACCCACTTCAGACCTAGAGACACATACAGACTGAAAGTAAGGGGATGGAAAAAGACATTCCATGCAAATGGAAACCAAAAGAAAGCTGGAGTAGCAATTCTCATATCAGACAAAATAGACTTTAAAATAAAGACTACTAGAAGAGACAAAGAAGGACACTACATAATGATCAAGGGATCGATCCAAGAAGAAGATATAACAACTGTAAATATTTATGCACCAAACATAGGAGCACCTCAATACATAAGGCAAATACTAACAGCCATAAAAGGAGAAATCAACAGTAACACATTCATAGTAGGGGACTTTAACACCCCACTTTCACCAATGGACAGACCATCCAAAATGAAAATAAATAAGGAAACACAAGCTTTAAATGATACATTAAACAAGATGGACTTAATTGATATGTATAGGACATTCCATCCAAAAACAACAGAATACACATTTTTCTCAAGTGCTCATGGAACATTCTCCAGGATTGATCATATCTTGGGTCACAAATCAAGCCTTGGTAAATTTAAGAAAATTGAACTTGTATCAAGTATCTTTTCCGACCACAATGCTATGAGACTAGATATCAATTACAGGAAAAGATCTGTAAAAAATACAAACACATGGAGGCTAAACAATACACTACTTAATAACAAAGTGATCACTGAAGAAATCAAAGGGGAAATTAAAAAATACCTAGAAACAAATGACAATGGAGACACGACGACCCAAAACCTATGGGATGCAGCAAAAGCAGTTCTAAGAGGGAAGTTTATAGCAATACAATCCCACCTTAAGAAACAGGAAACATCTCGAATAAACAACCTAACCTTGCACCTAAAGCAATTAGAGAAAGAAGAACAAAAACATCCCAAAGTTAGCAGAAGGAAAGAAATCATAAAAATCAGATCAGAAATAAATGAAAAAGAAATGAAGGAAACGATAGCAAAGATCAATAAAACTAAAAGCTGGTTCTTTGAGAAGATAAAGAAAATTGATAAACCATTAGCCAGACTCATCAAGAAAAAAAGGGTGAAGACTCAAATCAATACAATTAGAAATGAAAAAGGAGAAATAACAACTGACACTGCAGAAATACAAAAGATCATGAGAGATTACTACAAGCAACTCTATGCCAATAAAATGGACAACCTGGAAGAAATGGACAAATTCTTAGAAATGCACAACCTGCCAAGACTGAATCAGGAAGAAATAGAAAATATGAACAGACCAATCACAAGCACTGAAATTGAAACTGTGATAAAAAATCTTCCAACAAACAAAAGCCCAGGACCAGATGGCTTCACAGGTGAATTCTATCAAGCATTTAGAGAAGAGCTAACACCTATCCTTCTCAAACTCTTCCAAAATATAGCAGAGGGAGGAACACTCCCAAACTCATTCTACGAGGCCACCATCACCTTGATACCAAAACCAGGCAAGGATGTCACAAAGGAAGAAAACTACAGGCCAATATCACTGATGAACATAGATGCAAAAATCCTCAACAAAATACTAGCAAACAGAATCCAACAGCACATTAAAAGGATCATACACCATGATCAAGTGGGGTTTATTCCAGGAATGCAAGGATTCTTCAATATATGCAAATCAATCAACGTGATACACCATATTAACAAATTGAAGGAGAAAAACCATATGATCATCTCAATAGATGCAGAGGAAGCTCTCGACAAAATTCAACACACATTTATGATAAAAACCCTGCAGAAAGTAGGCATAGAGGGAACTTTCCTCAACATAATAAAGGCCATATATGACAAACCCACAGCCAGCATTGTCCTCAATGGTGAAAAACTGAAACCATTTCCACTAAGATCAGGAACAAGACAAGGTTGCCCACTCTCACCACTCTTATTCAACATAGTTTTGGAAGTTTTAGCCACAGCAATCAGAGAAGAAAAGGAAATAAAAGGAATCCAAGTGGGAAAAGAAGAAGTAAAGCTGTCACTGTTTGCAGATGACATGATACTATACATAGAGAATCCTAAAGATGCTACCAGAAAACTACTAGAGCTAATCAATGAATTTGGTAAAGTTGCAGGATACAAAATTAATGCACAGAAATCTCTGGCATTCCTATATACTAATGATGAAAAATCTGAAAGTGAAATCAAGGAAAGACTCCCATTTACCATTGCAACAAAAGAATAAAATATCTAGGAATAAACCTACCTAAGGAGACAAAAGACCTGTATGCAGAAAATTATAAGACACTGATGAAAGAAATTAAAGATGATACAAATAGATGGAGAGATGTACCATGTTCTTGGATTGGAAGAATCAACATTGTGAAAATGACTCTACTACCCAAAGCAATCTACAGATTGAATGCAATCCCTATCAAACTACCACTGGCATTCTTCACAGAACTAGAGCAAAAAATTTCACAATTTGTATGGAAACACAAAAGACCCCGAATAGCCAAAGCAATCTTGAGAACGAAAAATGGAGCTGGAGGAATCAGACTCCCTGACTTCAGACTATACTACAAAGCTACAGTAATCAAGACAGTATGGTACTGGCACAAAAACAGAAAGATAGATCAATGGAACAGGATAGAAAGCCCAGAGATAAACCCACGCACATATGGTCACCTTATCTTTGATAAAGGAGGCAGGAATGTACAGTGGAGAAAGGACAGTCTCTTCAATAAGTAGTGCTGGGAAAACTGGATAGGGACACATAAAATTATGAGATTAGATCACTCCCTAACACCATACACAAAAATAAGCTCAAAATGGATTAAAGACCTAAATGTAAGGCCAGACACTATCAAACTCTTAGAGGAAAACATAGGCAGAACACTCTATGACATAAATCACAGCAAGATCCTTTTTGACCCACCTCCTAGAGAAATGGAAATAAAGACAAAAATAAACACATGGGACCTAATGAAACTTAAAAGCTTTTGCACAGCAAAGGAAACCATAAACAAGACCAAAAGACAACCCTCAGAATGGGAGAAAATATTTGCAAATGAAGCAACTGACAAAGGATTAATCTCCAAAATTTATAAGCACCTCATGCAGCTCAATAACAAAAAAACAATCAACCCAATCCAAAAATGGGCAGAAGACCTAAATAGACATTTCTCCACAGAAGATATACAGACTGTCAACAAACACATGAAAGGATGCTCAACATCTTTACTCATTAGAGAAATGCAAATCAAAACTACAATGAGATATCATCTCACAGCAGTCAGAATGGCCATCATCAAAAAATCGAGAAACAATAAATGCTGGAGAGGGTGTGGAAAAAAGGGAACACTCTTGCACTGCTGGTGGGAATGTGAATTGGTACAGCCACTATGGAGAACGGTATGGACGTTCCTTAAAAAACTACAAATAGAACTACCGTATGACCCAGCAATCCCACTACTGGGCATATACCCTGAGAAAACCATAATTCAAAAAGAGACATGTACCAAAATGTTCATAGCAGCCCTATTTACAATAGCCCGGAGATGGAAACAACCTAAGTGTCCATCATCAGATGAATGGGTAAAGAAGATGTGGCACATATATACAATGGAATATAACTCAGCCATAAAAAGAAATGAAATTGAGCTATTTGTAATGAGGTGGATGGACCTAGAGTCTGTCATACAGAGTGAAGTAAGTCAGAAAGAGAAAGACAAATACTGTATGCTGACACATATATATGGAATTGAAGAAAAAAAATGTCATGAAGAACATAGGGGTAAGACAGGAATAAAGACACAGACCTACTAGAGAATGGACTTGAGGATATGGGGAGGGGGAAGGGTAAGCTGTGACAATGTGAAAGAGAGGCATGGACATATATACACTACTAAACGTAAGGTAGATAGCTAGTGGGAAGCAGCCGCATAGCACAGGGAGATCAGCTCGGTGCTTTGTGACCACCTGGAGGGGTGGGATAGGGAGGGTGGGAGGGAGACGCAAAAGGGAGGGGATATGGGAACATATGTATATGTATAACTGATTAAATTTGTTATAAAGCAAAAAAAAAATATATATATATATATATGTATATATATATATATATATATATAACCCAGGACAATTTCAAGTGCCTACCTCTAAAGCAATAGAATTGAATTTCTGGAGTGGATAAGGGTTCTTAAAAGGGGTTTTGTTTCCCTCAGAGTAAAGAATTAATTATTCTGATAAGAGGATGGATTGGAGTATAAGTACCTGACTGCTAAAATTTGACCAAATAGAAAAAGGATTGGTTTGGGAAAATCAAACCAGGAGGTCCAGTTCTATATAATAATATACAAGGGATATAAAACAAATAAAAATGAGACAATATAAATAATAGAAAAATATTTCCCAGAGACAAATAACAATGCTATTTTTTAAAAACAGACTTTATTTTTTAGAGCAGTTTTAGGTTAACAGAAAAATTGTACAAAAAATACAGAGAGTTTCTATTTATCCCTGAGCCCTGGCATATAATTTCACCTATTATTAAAATTTTGCATTAGTACATCAATAGATGGTACATTTATTACAGTAGATGAACAAATATTGATACGTTACTATTACCATTTTCTAGAAGAAGAATAGGGGCAGAATCTAGGTACCATTTAAGAATGTACAAAATGACTTTCCCTTCTGAAAACATATAGTTCAAAATGTAGAAACATAGCTTCAAAGCCTTCTTCAATAGCTCAGTTTATGGTTTGAATAGGCTTTTTTTTTTAAACGTAAATTTGTTATATATATAATTAGGCACTAGAGCCATTTGTCATCACTAACAAGATAGTGTGAACCACCATGCAGATCAGTAGGAAGTCCTACCCATTCCACCTTCGAAATATAAGGAAAATCCATTCACTTCTCCCTTCCTGTCAGCACCCTAGGACAAACCAGTCTTATCTCACTCCAGAATTATTGCCCAAGCCTCTTATTTCTTCTCTGTGCTTATATTCTTACCTGCATTACAAAGAGCAGACAGAACACTTTTTGAAATGTAAGTATCACTGCTTCTGCCTCTTATTAGTATGTATTCTATATGTTTTGGCTTCACCATTTGTAAAACGGGTACAAAAAGAGTACCTACCTCATAAGGCTGTGAATATTAGATGACTTAGCATGTATAATGCACTTAGAGTGAGACACATGATAAGCATTTTAAACATATAACACTAGAGTGTAAGTTCTATGTAAGCACATTTTTTCTGTTTTGTTCATCACTCTAATACTCAGTGCCCTGAAAAGATGCTCTGCATGCCATGCATAATTGTTGAATAAATGTGAGCTAGTAGCATTGGGAGACAGGTGTCATTTAAGAGAACGATTTTAAGACAAAAGAGAAAAACTATTTGGCATGTCAACTGAAAAAAAAAAGTATAATGTGACAGTTGTGAGTTAAGTTTTTTTGGGGCAAAATGAGGACTATAGCCCAGGAGACAACATTTCAGATAGCTCTGAGAATCTGCTCCCAAGAGGTACGGGGGGAAGGTCAGTATATATGTGATTTTGGTGAAGGGGGAATACATGCAATCAAACACATATTTTTGGCAGAAGGTTGCTGCTAGTCTCATGAAGGTCACTGTCAGTCAGGAAGAGCAGACATCACCATGAAGAATTTTAGTGCTTTTTTAGATAAGAGGAGATGCAAGAATTAGGCTCATAAAATCTTCTCCTGAAAATATCTAACTATCTGAAGACCTGTTCTGCAAGCTTTTTCCAGAGCACGGAGTGTCTCATTCCTGATCTCCACCCTGAACTCCTTTCAGGGATTGTTGAAGGTCAGCAGCTGCAGCGGCTCATAATTTAATCCTTATAGAGGTAGATTGCAAGTGCCAAAGGCAAGTGCCAATTTGTAGGTGACAGGCAAGAGTAACAAATGTGTAAATGTTGGGCCTTGAGAATGAAGAATGAGGTCATTTGGGAACTTAGTCACAGCTGGGAAGAATACTCACTGAAAAGATTCCATGACCTAAGCTTAATTTCATAGAATTAGATAAATTTTTCATAGATAGGTACACAGATGTATGCAAACTACATATGCATATGCTTGTGTATATTTGGGTGAACATTCAGAGATACAGGAGAGGCAGCATAACAATGAAAGATACAGCTTTTGGAGCCAGACTGCTTGGGTTCACATCCCTGCTTTACCACTTACTGGCTGGGTGACTATGGGTCAGTTCTGTGTTTCAGCTTTCTAACCTATAAAATAATGATAATAACAGCAACTACTTCAGAGTGTTGCTTTGAGGAGTAATTGAATTCCTATTTGTGATTAGTATTTGAAATTATAATCTGAAGTGAATATTTATACTTGGAACAGTGTCTGGCACACAGTACAATAAATACTATATAACTTTTTGCTAAGAAATATAAAAATTAATACTTTTTATTTTATTATATTTTAAGATTTATTTAAGAGATGATGACATTTTTATTGGATTTTCTTTTTTCTTTTTTTACTTTGTGCTTATGCCAAATTAAAGTTATAAAGGATATCATCAAGTGACAAATTTTAGGACAAAATTAATAAAACAGTGGTAAACATTCTCCAGCTTTCCTGTGAAACCACACATTTTTTAAAAATCTACTAAAATAAAAATGAGATCCTGACAATATTTTTACATGTAAATTTAAAAGTCAAAAACAAAACAAAACAAAACATAAAACAAAGATAAATACTAGCATCTAAATGGAAAAATCTTGCTGTTTCTTTGACTAATCTCTGGGTAGGGGTATTAGTTTTGGAACCTCTACTGCTGTTATTGAGTCTTTCAGGTCGTTATAGTTTTGTAGAACCCAGGATGGTGCAACAGACATAGTGGGCATAGCAGGGTGATGGCAGCTCCTGAACCATTTAAAAAAGTTTAGCATCCATGATTAGGCATGTTAGGCAAGTAATTCTACTCAGAATTGAAATGATTTTTAATAAAGTTTCTATCAGAGCGACTACTTTTAATGTCTTCTGACTAACTCAGTGCAATATGCAAAAGGCACATCATATCAGGCTAGCTTTGAAGACTGTGTAAACACATTCAGTAGTAAAGTTATTGTTCAAAGTGAGCTTCATTTTTGTTGATGATAAACATGACTGTGTGTAACAGAATTCCTAGAGTAAAAATGAGCTGTTCTTGTAGAAGGTTGTACTGTGTGTTTACATGGTTTTCAAATCCTTTTCTTATTTTCCCCCATTATTAACATGGAAGTGGAAGTATTGGAAATAAAACTATAATACGCATGCACACACACACACGCACTAGACGAAGCCACACATGGCTAATTAATTTTAAATTTAATAAAATTAACAAAAAAAGTCAGTTCCCCAGTCACACTAGTCACAAACACTCAAAAGCTACATGTGAATGTGGCTAGTGGTGACTGTATTGAACAGGAAATATATACAACATTTTTAGTATTGCAATAAGTTCTATAAGGCAGTATTAACATATAGCTTTGTTATAGATAAATAACATATACACTTAATATTTATTTTAAAATTGTACATATTCTCCATAAGCAAGGAACTTCCTTATTTTTTTCCATTGGATAAAAATACTCAAAAACAAGCTTGAATATTCTTCCCATTGCTTATATATTTCAAACCATGATGCAAAATGAATCAGGAGCAAGTAAATCAAGAAGTCTTTGACTATTTATTAAAACTAATCTAAGTCAAGCTACCGTTTGTTTGTTTTTTTCCCACTAATTTAGAAAATTTTATTTTTACCTGTAAAAATAGAAAATATATTACAATCGAATTCCAAACACTATGAGCTTCAGTATACTTCCAAAATTATGAAGCATGAATGGAATTTAACACTGAAATACTAGAGAAGTCTCACATGGACTCTGTAGTGGGGTTAAGTTCCCCAAGGAGTGAAAGACCATTTCCCCAACAACTCACAATAGGCACAACATGTATGTAATAATTATTATTCATATATAACACTTTATAAAGTTAAAATGACTCAAGTATTGACTAATCTTTAACAAACAGAAAAAGGGCAACTACATACTTTTTTTACAGTTGAAAAATATAAGTATTAGATTATTCTTTACGAAAAAAGTTAATAAAGATGGTAAATTTGACCTAAAAGATAAATATTATTAGTATTTAAACACAAATTATTTAGCACATATTTTTTGTAGAGATTTAAAAGAAACATTCTCTGCTCTTTAGACTTTTCGAGGTCCTTGGGGAGACTGGAATGTGTTTCAAAGTTAGGCAAGGATAGGAAGAACCATATGCTGATTGTCAAAGGATTGGTATAAGTGAGTTATATAGAATTTGCACTTAACAGATAGTTATAAGGATATATTAAGAAATGTTTATCTTCCATGTAAACATGTTAACAGCCATGGTAAAGAAACACACTATGATTAAAATGATATAGAACCCCTGATTTAAAAGGTAAATATTAGGTATATTAAGCTTTTTGGGTTGTTAAAGCTCACTTGGAAATATAATGATATGTCAGTCAAGACCTGTTCTTTTATTTTTTAATCGTTTAATATACACCAAAAAAAACCAAACAAACCAAGAGAACGTCAAAAATGCAATCGTGGTAGCTGATTTCAAACTAAACTGAAATACTATAGAAAATATTTTTATAAAAAGGAACTTACCCACAAAATCCAGCTTAAGAGGTAATTAAGGAATCACTTCTCTTTATCTGACACTTTTAATCTATCTCCAATTTGATTGTAGTAAAATAATGTTTCGCATTATTCATACAAAAATAATTAAAATGTTTAAGTGACAATGGTTATTAATATGGATAATATTATTTATAAATTTAACTATTTGACATACCAAAGTATTTTTATTGCAAAACCTAGCTTTGCCTTTTCCCGAAGCAGGGCTAAAAGTGTCTTAGTACACTAAGATATAGTGCACTATAGCACACTAAATAAATACTAAGTTTATTTTGATAGGCTAATTTGAATACTTGAAGAGAAATTAATAGCAACAGTCCTGTGATATTATCTTATTCATTATGATGGAAATAATCATGCAGATTTCAATATATAAAGGATTATTTTAAAGATAGTTTTACTTTTTTCATTAGTTGTTCCTTGTTTGGTATTTAGAATATGATATTTAATGGTATTTATTCTAATTCAATAAAAAAAAGTTGTTTTGACACAGCTGGTCATTTTGGGGCATGAGAGATAAATGATAATATATCACCTGTAAAAATAAAATAAATTGGGCCTCCCTGGTGGCGCAAGTGGTTAAGAGTCCGCCTGCCGATGCAGGGGATACGGGTTCGTGCCCCGGTCTGGGAGGATCCCATATGCCGCGGAGCGGCTGGGCCCGTGAGCCATGGCCGCTGGGCCTGCGCATCCGGAGCCTGTGCTCCGCAACGGGAGAGGCCACAACAGTGAGAGGCCCACATACCGCAAAAAGAAAAAAAAAAAAAAATAAAATAAAATAAATTAAAATATATTATTAAAAATTCTCTACATAATTTAGTTAAAATACTTTTTTGTGGATACCTGATGTCACACAGACTATTAAGTATATTTCATTTAAAAATTGTAAGTTACTTGAACCTAATAGAATTATTTGGCCATTTTGCATAACCTTTAGTACTTTATTATACTTGATATAATAAAAGTTCATGCACTAGCTTTCAGAATCAATTCACACCAGGAGTAAGTTTAACTCAAGCCAAAATAGTAACTGTAGAGATTCATGCCTTAGAGGGTGAGGGTGTGATTCCTCTCCTCTTGCATAACTGCAATAATTTGGAACTCCATTGTGGGATAACATACAATGTTTGTATTGGAATAATTCATATGTCTGTGCCTTTTAATACAATATAAACTTCCGATTGTTAGGAACTAAATCCAAATAATTGTTGTACCTTCCCCATAATGCTCAGCACAAATGCACAGGAAAATCTTGCTTAGTAAATTGTTACTGAATTAGAAAAGTACTAGAGAGTATGTTTTCACTGAATTAAAATTACATACACTCACAATGCGTATTACATATATATGTACACGATATATGTAATATATATATTTTTCCTTTTACTATAAAATACCATACAATATAAGAAGAAAATGCAATATGACAGCAGAATAAACCATGTCTTCATGTCTTATGAAGCCTCATGCTGCTTTTTTTCTGTGAGGTTTTTAAGATTTGACATGCTAACAATACAGTATCCAGCACTGTTTTGAATATCTTCTTCCAGAAAAATATTAATTACCTTCTAATATCAAAGAAAAATTTCCAAAGTAAATAGTGTATGTGCTTTATTCTCTTAAAGCAAAGGGTCTCAAATTAACTATATATATTTGACTCTGTGTATTTTTTTTTTACTTTAGCTGTATGCATGCTAAAACATACAATCATTTAATTAATTTATATTTAAAGGTGATGAAATGACAACAATAATACTGTTTAGAGCATGTCTCTAAATTTTATATTAACAAAAAAGACTTAATGATACTTATTCTAAGTAAAAATGAATATTTTAGACTTAATGTTTTGACATACTTGTGGATCAATATTCTTTTTACTCATGTTGCTTCTATCTTGACCTTAGAGAACACAAATTATAGATTTAAGTGGATTAATTTACTCTTTTACCAAAATAAAATACTTAGGACTTTCTCAAGCCTTGAAATATGCTCAGTATTAAACATTATAATCCTTCCTTTTTTTCCTCAAAGGAATTAATTGCAGGTTAAGTCTCTCATCATTTAAAAAGCAAATAGTATTTGTGAATACTATTATTTCTGCTATAAATGAAAGCTTAGACTAGTTTTTAGTGTCATATATCCTTTATTTAATAAAAATTTAATCATTCTTACCTGACTCCAGACCACATATATCATGAAGAACAATGGTCTTAGAGAATACAGAAGAATTCTGAAAAATATAGTACTGAAAAATTAGACATGAATGCTTTTCTGATTATAGGTATGATTCAAACAGGAAAGTGCAGATAAATCTACATGAATATTACATCTGGTTCATTGAATGGCTTATAATTTTGAAACTGTCACATGTCAGCAAATATATCAACACTGCTAGAAAATTAAAAAGGAAGTACATTTCTGTTAAGTGCAGTTGCTTCTAGCTCACATAAGATAACCATGACTATATTTTAAATAAAAAGTTACTTTTTGTAAACAAATTATTTTTACTCATATCACCATTAACCCTTCTGAGTGAAGAGACCTGAGCACTAAAAAGAGCTCAACAAATATTTTAGAATGAATATGCATATACACATTATGTATGTATGTATGTATGTGTATATATAAATATAAAATGTATAACACAAATGGTCAGGTGGTTATGGTAATTCTATTTACAATCCTGTTTTGAAATTGATAATCATGTCAAACCCATGGAATCTCACTCTAGTCAAAGATCAAGAAAATTACATTTCAATTCATCTTCTTTGAGATGAGTTTTTAAAAGGCCATTATATTCTACACATGCAAAAAACTGTCTAAAACATGAAGTATGTTTTATTTTAATATTTAGAAAAATCTTGTAATTATTTATTTTCTTAAAAACCAAAATCAGATTATGACTTTCAATTATCTGACCAGGTAAGTAATATATTATGTCATGCCTGACAATGATTTATTTAAACAAACAAAAATTGTGAATTGTAGGTGAATTTTTAGGTAGGGGTGAGGATACAAATCCAGGTTACTCAGCGCTTATTGTTACTCTGAAGTAAATACCAGTTTATTTGTACCATGATATTGTACCTTAATTTGGAAATTGTACCATAATTGGAAATATTGTATCATGATTTGGAAATAAGTGTGAATCCTAGAAATAAATCTTAGGTTTTCTTTTTTTACTCTTTCTCTTTTCCCTCTATCCTTCCTTCTTTCTTTCCTTCCTTCCTTCCTTCCATTCATTAGAGCCATTTCCTTCTAGCCCAACTTTAAAAGAATCTCCTTGGTGTTCTCTTTACAATATAGTCTCAATTTTGCAATACTCAAGCAAAATATCAGAATTTAAGTTAAAATTTTGCTAGTAGAATATTTTTACTCTAGGGTTTTTGTTTTTTTGGGAAACAACTTCTTTTTAGTGGTATTCCATTCAAAAATTCTTGTAAGTCTAGTTAATTTAAAAACTAGAAGTTTAGAAATAGATTAACATAGTTTACATTTCTAAGTTAATAAATAGTATTATACATTCCTTCAGTTTAACAGAATATAACATATTTTTGGCATTTATAAGGAGTGTCTTCTTTGGCCAAAATTTTTCTCTTAGTGAGCTGTTAATGACATCTATAAAACTATCCACTGTAAGTGAATTTAAACATTTAAACATAAGGAATTCAAATTTAATTATAAAAAGGTCATGAAAAGATATTCTTTGACAGTAAATAAGATTATTTCGAATCAAAACATTAGTATATTGAATCATCAAACGCTTTTAAGAACTCTTATTTAAGCATAATGATTTATATTATAACGTAGTCTTTTAATTTTACAGTTTATAAATTGTAAACTGACTTTGCAAAAGCATATTGCAAATGATATTGACCAGTCAATATCTGTAAGAGTGGTAATGAGTAGCAAAATCAGATTTTACTCCTTTAAATACTAATATATAAACTCCATACTTGGTTATCTTTTCAGAAGTGATTTGCATACATTTAAATTAGCGTGGACACGTTTAAAGAGAGGCAGTGTTGAATTCCTAATGAAAGTGGAAGCACAGTCACCAATCGGAAAACTTCCTCAGTCTCAAAATCACTGGCATTTCACATTTCTCTTTTTGTAGCTGACTTAGACGTGCGGCATCTTTTGCTCTCCTTCTCTTTGCCGCCAACTGACTATAATGCAATAACTGAAACCACTTCTACTGTATGTGACACAAACATAGCAGCGCTGAAACGCGTCGAACGGAAGGCTGCTTCCTCCTCCAGAATTCTGTAAGCGTCGAATGCCAACCCTTTGCTCCTTCATTTACTCCTTCCCCAAATCTCGCCACTGTGCCATTTCCCTCTCGCCACTGTGCCCTATGAAAGGAAAATACCCTCTACTCTTTACAATACCGCTGTTTCTCTTCTCGGTTCACTTTTCTCCATTGCCATAAATTTTTCTTCAAAACATTCTGATGAGTTTTGAGGAGGGCTTTTCGACCTCACTCGACTGTAATACCCTAAATCTTTTCAAGAAAGAAAACGATGATACTAATAACAGCGAAAAAGTATTACAGAACCCCCACGCTAGTGACACGGGTTGATTGGCGCACCCTTCACAAACGCGTTAAGTATAGCCTGAGCGCATTCCTTCTTCCGCGTGATGAGCCTCTTCCACCTGAGAGGAGCGGAGGCATTTTTGTTGTCGACTAACCCCCTCTAGCGCCGAACTGGCAGCATCCGAGCGGCGCCTGTCAGGAGGGCAGAGCGCGGGGCTTGGCGGAGCTCAGCTGCGCTCGCAGCTCGAGCTTTGCCCTCTAGGCCCACCTAGGCCGCGGGGCGAGAGAGTGAGGGCCAAGCGCGCTGAGGCCCCACCCTGTTAGCACCTGTGTTGCCCGCCCCCCACTCCCAACCTTGGGGGGCGAGGGCGGCGTAGTCCCGTCAGGCAGCGGGCCGCCGCGGCTTCCCACCGACCCGAGCGCTGGGAGGGAGTGGGCGCCGCGAGGGGGCGGCTTGAGGGTGCGCGGAGAGAACTGTTCACTCGCAGGCACTCGGCGCCGCTGTGGATGTGGCCACGCACCGCTCAGCCCGTGGGTTCTCTGAGCGCGAGGTCCGACGCCGCCACGCTGCAGGCGCTCCGGGCCCCCGGAATCCCAGAGCCCACGGCTGCGACAATGCTCGTGACCTCCACTGAGAAGTCACGGCCGCACGGCGACAAGAAGACCTCAGTGAGCCCTGGTGCCAGGCACCCGTCCCTATCCAGCCTGATGTGACTCTCCTCTGCTGCTTGCTCTCTTCCTTCGCTCTCCTAGGACCAGCAGCGGAGGTGGCCGCAAAGCTGAGGCTCTCGCCCTACTGGGCAAGTTTGGGCGACCCGCGCTGAGGAGTGGTCAGGCTGGTCCGCCACCGCCAAGCTCATCCCGGACCCGGCGCGCTTGCCCACAGCATTCGCTCCCCTCTGGCGGCAGAAATGTAGAGAAGTCGCGGGTAGCCGTGTTGGGAGCTGACTAGCCCTAAAACGCTGGACGCTGCTTCCGCGAAATGGGGAGCAAAGTGCTTGGGGGACTAAGTGCGGCCTCAGAGATGCCCGGGAAGCGGTTGTCGAGGCCGAAGCGCGGCGCAGACGCGGCCGAGCTGGAAGTGTCTGCTCTGCGGCTCGCTGCCGTCGCCACCTAGGCGAGGGGCTGAGGGCGCAGCTCGGTAACTCGCTCGGACAGCTCGTGGCCCCGCGGAGCCTCTTCAGTCGTTCGGCTCGCGCCGCACTGGCCGGAGGAAAGTTCCCGCGGCCCCCGCCCGCTTCACAGCTGCTGTGCCCTCCTTGCTTTTGGTTCTGCAAGTGCCCACTTCAGTCCGGAGAGGCGCTCGGGCCGTCAGAGCTGCAGGAGCTGCCCGCCGCACCTGGTCCTCGTCACTCCCCCGCTTCCGGCCGTGAGGCGCCCTTCCCCGCCCCCGCGTTCCCCTCCCCCAAACTACAGCCCGAGCTAGCTCCTGCGCGCACGCTCTCCCGGGCCCAAGGGAATAGTCCTCGCGCGAGCGGGACACGGTGGTGGATGCAATTCCGCTCGCCTACAGCCGCCAGGAGCTCCCTGGCGCCTCAGGCAGCGTCCTCCTCCGAAGCAGCTGCGCCTGCCCCTGGGCAGCCTGGACCTTCGTGCCCTGCCCCCGGGGCCTCGAGCGGGGGGCGCCCCGGGACACCCTCTGTGGGCCGGGTGGAGGAGGAAGAGGAGGAGGAAGAAGACGTGGACCGGGACCCGTACCCTACGCGGAACACCTGGCTGCGTTGCTGCCACTTCTCTTTAAGGGGGAGAAGAGAGCCGGGGAGAGCCATGGGGGGCAGCGAAGTCCGGGAATTTCTTTTGCAATTTGGTTTCTTCTTACCTCTGCTGACAGCTTGGCCGGGCGACTGCAGTCACGTCTCCAACAACCAAGGTAAGGGACGGGGCGCAGAAGCGAGAGGGGGCGGGAGGAGGAGGGTGCTCTGAGGACCGGTGCGTTGGTCGCCTCCTGCAGGTAACTTCGTCCCGGGGTAGGCTTCTCCGGGCTCTCTACACGAGGGGGTAGAGGATGTCCCCTCCCCAGAGCGCCCTGTCCACATCGGCCGGGGCCGGCGACCTCACGAATTCCGGTCCCTTCTGCTTCCAAATGTCTTTAAACGGATGCATGAGCATCAGCAGCAGTTGGGTCCCAGCCCTGGCGGCTGCGGGCCCGCTCCCCGCTGCGCGGTCTGCGCTGGAGGTCAGGCTCCGTGGCACAGGCTTAATGGAGACTTCTGGTTCTCTGCGGTCGCTCACAGCACGGTAACATGTAGGTATCTTCCACATGCCTTCAAGAAAGCAGATTGCTCTCGCTGTAGCCTCTGGCCAAATACCAACCTTTTGCCTTCGGTAAACTAAGCCGCCCTCGCCCAGCTGCAACCCCTTTATCCCATCCAGACCGAACGTAGACTTGTTGGAAATTATTCCGAATTATTTCTAGCCCAGATGCCCGAAGGGGCCAGGGGATAAGTGTTAGGTGTGAATTAACAAGTTGTGAATATCCTATTTATAAAGTCAGGTAAAGTGGTAAAGTGAAGATGAATAGTGTGTGAAAAGTGAAAGTGAGGTTTACTGAATGGAAAGCACTGAGAATTTTTGAACATTTTCTTGCCTTCTATCCAACAATCTTTATGAGACATATCTCATTGGATTTCTGCTATGAATATTTAAGGATCTATAAAAAACATCACCTGCATAATCTAAATCCTCCTAGACTAAGAGATGAACAACCATAAAAGTTTTCCAGCATGTACCTGGCTTGATGCTCTCACTGGCACTGTGATGGCTACCAATGTTACCTGGTAATGTCACACTTTTACAAATACTTCAAATATAAAACTTCAATTGTAGTTACGATTCAACATATAAGGCTTCGAAATAATTTGCAGATATATAAATGGAGGTCAGATGACATGAAAGTGTGCACTGTTTTTGCGAGGGTGAGAAGGTTGAGAGAGAAGGCAAAACAACACAGCCGTCTTTTTTGTTATCAACATGTATGACCAATTTGTTAGAATTATTCAGAATCAATATTCAATTGTTCTTATTTATACAACTGGTACTTTTGACATGTTTTTCTAATTTTTTCTCTTTTTTTTTTTGACCTGCCAAGTTGCAATCACAAATGCATATGTCAATTTGAAAATCCTACACAACCATCGTGCCTGTAAGGATGTATCATATGAGCACCAACTATAGTGCCATACTCTCCTATGGCGGTGTATACCTTCACACACATCCCTTATTTGTTTTCAAGGAATATTGGCCTTAAATATCAAAGGGGTAGTTACTTAATCGACCCCTGAAAATAGAAGATTGTTAAAAATAACATGTAATTATTTGATCTTTTTATTGAAAGAAGAGAGGAAATTTTTAATAATTGGAAGATCAGACATTTATGTTGTACCAAATGTGTCTAGGGCTACTAAAGAGATGTATACTTTGAAGTCAAGTTTACTAGAGATATTTTAACAGTTATTTCCTTGCAATCATTTCCCTAAATCAACATATATTTTTTCATTAAGTGCTGGTAACTATCCAAGGCCCTGAGGATACCAACATAAATAAAACACATGTTAGACTCTTCACATGACTAAAGTGCCATTCTACCAAAATGTGTCAAATGTTAAAATATGACCTTTCAGATATTCATATTAAATTTAAGGACATAGAGGAGTTGTTTGTTAACCTCTTGCAGTAATTTTTATTTATCTATTTTCATGACTTTCTCATACTTTTAAAAGACATTTTACCTAAAATATTTACCAATTATATGTAATTTATGTATGTTTTTATAAGTTAGCTTAACAGTGTCAGTATTACTCAGTTTACCCAACAAATAAGGTAATTAAAGGTAGTCTCCTAAAACTCTTAATTTGAACTTGTACTAACATGCTAAAAACACAGGCTATGCATTACACTTGGGTAATATAGTGCCTAAAGGCTAAGTTGAGTAAAATTTAGAGAAGTTCTTCAACAGAAGATTATAGAGAAAATATGCTCAGATTTTTTTCATCAGACACAAATGATTCCTTTTAAAATGCTTTTTACAGCCTAAAGTCATAATGATTAGAAATTATGCCTTATAATACTTTGAGATGAGTTTTGAATACTGAAATCATCACGCTAATAGTTAATAAAATGTGGAACTTCAAAATGTTATTTTTATGAACACTTGGGGGATATTTTCTTATTTGTAGCTTCATAAATAGATGACATGAATCAACATATCTTACCAATTTGTAAACATTGAAAACATGAGGTATTACAGAATTATTATAGTATGTACACAATATAGAAATATTAATGTAAAATATAAATCAGATTTTTTTACACATAATAATAAACATCAGTAATATGATGAAGAGTTAATTTTAAGGATATCGTATTCATTTTCTTAGTAACTTTTCATCCTAAGAGCTAATGGAATTCATATTTTATTTTTAAAATTTGTTTTGGAGGGTAAAATTTCATTTTTATTTAATTTGCCTTCTCATTAAGTATATTCACAAGGTAAACTTTTTAATGTTATTTATCTATTTTTACCAAATCATATAAAATCTTTCATGGTTGAATGAAGGAATCACCCTCTTCCCATTTCCTAGTTTTCCATACGTAGGCATAGTAAAACGATCAAAAAAGTGAACTACCTCATTTTTAACCTGGTGCTTAAGATGGTGCTAAGAGTAACTTGAGTACAGGAAGCATCTCTTCTCTTGTTTTTTTTTAACTGCTGTGAAGCTCTGCACTATAAAGACAAATCAGTTTGACTTTCTCTTCCTGTTACTCAAACCTCCTTGAATCCATCAAAAAGTAGTGTTGCTTCCTAGATCACTTCATCTGATTAAGTAAGTGAAAGCGTGATTTGTACTCAGATTTCTCTTATTCCATTAGTTTTCCCTCTATTTAAAACCATAGTATTTATTTCGTGTTGGTAATTTTTATGTAAAAATAATAGATTTTACCCTCTTAATATATGTAAACTTTTATTTCCGTACTAGTAGGAAACTTAGGAGAATATAAAATACAATCTTGTTTCATATGTAAGTAACCAGGTGTATCAATAACAGTGGTTAGTAGCCACCAGGGATCCATTAATTCAGAGATTACTCTGCTTTAGTCTAAGAGTTGATGCATCTCTCAGGGTGTGACTCATGTTTCCAAAAATAATCAATACTCAAATAATATATTAAATCAAAATATGGTTTGAATATGAGAGTCTAGTGAGCTCGTTTTACTACCAAGATTGTGTGAATTGATCTTTCTCCTCCACCCAGGAAATTCAGTGACAAATGAAATAAACAAGGAAAACAGTAGTCTGAGTCATTAGTTTCATTGAATTTATTAATTTGAATGAATTGAGTGTAAAATACACTAAGTTGTGTGTAAATACAGGTGAACATAGCTGAGCAGAAAAATATCTGCTTAATAAAATTCATAGCCCCAAATTAGTTGAACTTCCATAAGTATTGTTCACAAGCTATAAGTCTGTTGTTCTAATATTTATTGAAGGGGAGGAATTGAAATATTTTCAGAAAGGTCAAGAGTGAACTTTACTGAAAATATTTAACGTTGTGTTAAATAAGGAAAACTGAATGATTTATAAAGAATATTTCTAAAAGACCTTTCACTTATATAAAATTTATTTTCAGAGATAAACTATTTATAGTTGTAAAGGTGCAGATTGTAATCACATGTTTTCTTGTTTACCATAAGTATAAAAACAACCTAGAATGCAATTTTATTATACATTTACAAATTGAAATAAGCCATTGTGTAATTAGTCATTATGATTAGTGTTTAAAATAGAAATATAAAATGTCATTGATATGCATTGATCATCTAAATGTTGTTTGCTCTGGGTTTGGGATAACACTATATCTAAAAATTTTTTCTTACACAAAAATTATACAGTGTTCTTTAAGGATCTCTTCTTCAAACTAGGAATAACATGAATAAAGCAGTTTTAATTGAGATTTTCCCAAGGGGAAAATATATATCTAAAATTAGTGGTTAAATAACATCTTTTTACATTTTTAATATTTTCAACTTTTCTAATAAGGAATTTGTATTACTTTTATGTTACAAAATTAAATATTGAGAAAAATACTAGAGTTGAAAGTCCCTTCTTCACTAATCACTACTGGTATAAATAACTTAAGTGCAAAAGGCATCATACATTTCTTGTATTTCCTTCTACCAATCCTCTTTCCCTATGACAAGCACCATATCTCAATCTTTCTCTTTCATTCTTCTCTTTTCACACACATGAGTACTTCTGACTATATATTTTATTTGTCCTAAATGGTGAGAGAACAGATCTTATTTTACAGTGTACATAGTCAACTGAACCCCAAAAGTAATAGAAATTTCTTCATTGTGTCCTTGACTCAACATTTCTTGGGAGTATAAATATGGTGGAGATCAGTACATACAGTTAAGTAATGAAAAGGGATTGACTTTGTTCAGTGTACTTTGTCAATCATGTAATCAAACTAAATTTGTACAGAAGGATTAAATTGTTTATACATCCACAGTGTTATTTTTAAATAAATATTGTATATATTATATCATACATATAAAAATTGTGCAACATAATTTAATATACTACATCTATAGTGTTCTGATCAACTTGCAATTTCATTAGACTGACATTAGTTCTTTAAAAAATGGAAATTATATTACCTCTACTTTTGCCTTATTTTATTGAGTACTGTGTTTTTGAGTTTAATATTTAGATGATGAAGAGAAAAAGAATAAGTAAGGCAGACTTTATAAATGCCCTCATGGAATTTATTTTCTAGTAAGGGAGACTGACAAAATAATATTTAAGTAAATGAAACTATATGCTGTGCAGGAAAGAATACAGGCACTGAGCAAATAAGAGGAGGGACCTGCTATTTTAAATGTGATGGTTGGAAAGGCCTATCTGGGAGGTGATATGTAAGCCACATTCTCAAGGATGAGAAAGAGCTAATTGTACAGAATGGGAAGAAGTGCATTCTAGGTAAAGGGAATTGCCTGGTCAGTGACCTTGAAGGGAAATGAGCTTGACACGTTTGAAGAAATAAGTCCAGTGTGACTGGACCTTACTGAGCAAGGAAGAGATTTAGCACAAAGTAAGGTTTGAAAGATAGTGAGGAACCAGATACCACAGAGAAGAAAACAAGCCATGGAAAGGAACTGGGTTTTAATATTATCCTAGGTAAAATGGGAAGCTATTGAGAGATTTTAACCATTTTTCATTTTAAGAGCATTATGGCTAGTGAGCAAAGAGATGATTGGAAGATGACAAGAGTAGAATTAGGAGTCTGTTGCAGTTATCTGGGGGGGTGGGGGTGGGATATGGTGGCCTGGCTAGAGTGGTGGTAGTGAGATGGGGAGAAGAAGATGGATTTGAGATACATTTTGGAGTTAGGATTATGGGATCATCTTATCATTACAGAAAAATAAATGTAGATATTCAACATTTATATCACTTTTTTTCCAAAGCGCTGAAAAAATTTTCCATTACTCCCCGTAAAAATGACCTTGCTTATAACACTTGATAATTGACAGAGGATAGGAAGGGGGGGGGTGAGGCCCACTTTCCACTATATTCAGCTCAGACTATGATTTAAAATATAATCTTAACAGTTTTACTATTTCAAACCATTGTCAAACCATTGTACATAACATTGTACACTCATATTGGATCAACAAATGAAATTTTTTAATGCATATTTGACATGATAACTTTCCATATATAGTCGTTTGTTGTCAGTGGATAATGGCACACATGGGTGGAGACATCTTCACAAAGCAATATGGTAATCCAACAGAGTCTATTAAAATATAGAGCAATATTTGGAAGTTTGGCTTATGCACCAATTTTGTTCATCTTTGTTATGATCAGATTACTGTAACTGAAAACAAAAATATAAGTGATACTAGATATCAAATAAGCATGTTTCACATATTTACTATTAGTCTTCTTTTATCTCTGCATTTTGTTTCAATGAAGAGAAATAAATACACGTTCAGAAAGCCTATAACAGATCCAGAAAATGAGATCTTAAGATGAGGGAAGAAACTATTAGGCTCTCCACTAAACGACAGTATATTGCATGTAATTAAAAAAATTTCCCTGACCAGTTATTATTCATTACAGTGTGTTGCATTATAATAATAATATATGAATGTAATCATTAAATAGAGAGAAGCATAAGAATTCCTAACTTAGTCATATATACTTTGTATATATTTAGAAAATTCATACTCTGGAAATGCTTCATTTAAACATTTCTAAATATTCTTAAATATACATATTCAAACATAGTAAATCTTATATTTTACTTTAGTGCTTAGAATGTTCTGGAGAATACTATTGATATTTTATAGTGATTTCCTTTCAGTAAACATTGACTTCTTAGGGATATACAATTTTGTTTTCAATGATAAATATTCTAGAACTGAGTGAAAACATTCGTTCTTCAAACAGATATTTATCAGAGGCCTACTATTTGATAGGCAGTGTACTTACCATATATAAGAATTCAAGGAGAACTTTCCCTCCCAGAATATATGATCCAGTGAAGGGTTTCCAGTCTCTTTCCAAGTCTGGCAGGAAAATTTTCTGTTTTCTTAAAATTAGATCCAAAATTAATTAGAAAAACTTTAAAAACACATTTGTTATATGGTAACATGTAACAAGTACTGTTGCTCAATTCTCATAATATATTTATGTACCATTTATTTGAAAGTAATTTCTATTCATTACGGTTTATCTCAAAGTTAAAAAAATAAGTCACTCAACAGTCACATATTAAGAATCTCCCTGTGTCAGGCATTATGCTAGGTTCTAAGTCTACAACAGTGATTATCATACAATCTCTGTTCCTTAGAAAATCAGTCTTCTCTGTTGATGTTATATATCCTTGAGTAATTGATATTTACTCTAATTACTTGATTTTTTTTTTTTTTTTTTTTTTTTTTTTTTTGCTGTACGCGGGCCTCTCACTGCTATGGCCTCTCCCGTTGTGGAGCACAGGCTCCGGACACACAGGCTCCGCGGCCATGGCTCGCGGGCCCAGCCGCTCCGCGGCATGTGGGATCTTCCGGGATCGGGGCACGAACCCGTGTCCCCTGCATCGGCAGGCGGACTCTCAACCACTGCGCCACCAGGGAAGCCCAAATTACTTGATTTTTATGAGATGAAGAATTTTACAATAAATGAGATCATGAGGGAGAGAAGGAAGGGGATAAAGTAATACTACTAACACTTTCATGTGGTTTATTTGTAAAATTGCTTCACAAGGATCTTCTAATATTAGTTTTATGGGTGGGCATATATTCTATTTAATTACATGAAAAGTAAACATAAATATGCATTTAAAAACACAACTATGCATAGAAAATACAAATATTTCATATCTGTAATGGCTTTCCATGGACTGACAGGTAGAGGGAGATTTTTTTTGAAGGATGTTAGATGAGCTTTTTATGGTGTGTTTATTTAAGGTGGATTTATTATTAAAAACTGTGGTTAATGGTGAAGAAGCTAGTTTCCAGTTTCAGTTAGCAGCAAGCATACCTTTTAATTAAGCTTTGGAGTGGGAACTGGGATGAAAGTGTGTATTTTCAGTCCATGTACTGAAAAATAGATTCAGCTACTTTCCCAGGATACTGCTGTGTCCTCTAGCTGTTGGCCTGTTTGATGATCTGAACTTGCTGGATATAAATGAAAAATCACCCCTCTTCCTTCTATTTCATTTTATAACTTCAGTTGTAAAGTTGTACTTAACTTCTTGATCATAGAAGATATAACATCTCCTTAGAAACTGAATGTTCAGGAGGTAGAATTAGTTATGTATTATTCTTATAATGTTAGGTATCTGGATATATGGGATATTTATGTACATAATTTATTTACTTATGTTAACTTACTAATAACATAACAGTAGAATAATTATGTATTCTTTCAGATTATTATTATAATACTCATATTGGTGGTACACGAGCCTTGCAAAGAGAAACACATTCTTGTATAGTACATAGAGTATAATGTATAGAATAAGGAAAAGTACTTACACATGATTAAAAAAAAATCAATATATGAAAAATTTCCTACCTATGATGACTAGGAAATAAAAAGGTATTACATTAATATGTATTCCAAATAAGAATTATCTAAAACTAATTGAAATGATTGCCTCCAAATATGAGTTGAAATATATCTCAATATCACCTTAATTTTTACTTTTAAAGGAAGAAATTTGTTCCTTATATTGCTATGATACTTTAATATTGCTAAAACTAATTAAAATTAAACATTTAATTAGAAAATTAAACTATGTAGTGGCCAATGAATGTTATTCTAAAAATTGATGTCTAAGACAACTGAAGTTTATTTTAAAATATAATACAGTAGCTAAGTAGCTATAAACATGCAAAATGAAAGAAAAATAGAGATAGAAAAAAACTGAATTATGGTACTAATTTTAAAATGAACCTAATTGGTTAAGAAGTCTCTCTTGTTATACATATATATATATAACAATATCGTGGGTTAGAGCCTTATCTCTGCAAGTATAGAAATGTCCTGAGGACAGACAACATTAGCTAAATCTCTTTAAAAAAAAATCCTGAAAATTTCCTTTCACTCTCCTTCTGGATTTAAAGTATACTTAGACAACATTTAAACTGTGAATGCAGGTGAAAATAATTAGTAGTTGCCATTATGTGTGACAGGAAAGAGCTGAGCAAACTAACAGCATTGCACAAAATCATAAGACTTTTGTCAGTTTCTAAAATTAAATAAAATCTATGCATTAGTCCACTTGTTAACAATTATAATGCCTGATCAACAACAACAAAAAATCCCAAGACTGCAGTAGCCACAACAATTTCATAACACTAGAACATTTAATGAGGAAACTACCCTGTTTCCTTGGCTGTTTTACATGCTCAATTTAATGAGGGAGCAGTCAGAAAGAGATCCTAACTTTTATCTGAAAAAGAAACAGAATTTCAGAAGTGCATATTGTTGGTATAGCATATTGCTTAGCATGTTTTAAAATAAGTGAAAAATAACATGCTCCAATTTTATTTTTATGATACTATATTAGAGCAAAAATTGTACCTATATTATAATGACTTACTGTCTTAAAGTGTTATAGTATAATAATTTCATTTTATAGTTTAGAAAGCTAGAGTTCACCCCAGTTATTAAAATAGCAGGTAGTTTGTTTATTTAAAATTTCATGTGTAAGAACCTTTATGATATTCACTAGTTTATGACCAAAAATCCATGTATATATATGCACTGTTTTTTTAGATTTTTCAAGAGCTCTATTACCTAGTAAAGCAAAAGTAAAATTTAAGAATTTAAAGTTTAGTATTCTAGAGTTTTAAGTACTTGTTAAAGCTAAATGAAAATTTCCCCTGAATTTATGAAGCCTTAAAATCAGATGAAATTGTTATCCTCTTTCTGCTATAAAGTTCTGAAATACTTTTCCATTGTAATATAGATATAGTTATCTTTGGGTTTTTGTTTGTTCATTTTTATTTTTATTACTTATATATAAACACTTCAGTTCTTAATCTATATGGTTTATTTGTATATATTTTCCTAGAATTCTCAAATTAGTTCAAAATTAAGTATATATTCATCCAATTTTTAAATGAGATATATTGATACCTACTATGTTTTTTCACTGTGCTGGGAACAGGAAACGTAAAGATGGGTCGTCACTTTGCCCTGGACTTCTGAGAGCTTAAAGATTTAACTAATGAGGCTATTTATATGTCATTGAATAATTGACAAAACAATATGGATTTAGCTGTTCCATAGATAAGTTCACACCTGTGAACTATTGTTTACAGAGATGAAAAGGTAAAAGTACCATTTTCACTGATCTATGAATTAGTATATGGAGACATTGAGAATAAATATTCATTCAGTATATTGACCATGACCCTATATTGGCACTGACTTTGTGTGCCTGCTAGAAATGAAATAGGATCTGCCCCCTGACATTAAGTACAACGTAGTAAAGTTGAAGAGATGTACTTAACAGTTAAATACTAGCAATATAGCAAAGATAAAGGGAAATAATTTTAAAAATTATAAGCAGAAAAGAATCTTGAGTTACATATGGGAAATGAAAATGAGTCTCACATTTATCAGGATTCATCGTCATAAATATATATAAGCAATAAGAGAATTAAAACAAATCACTCCTCTGGAAACTTCAATTTTTAAGCTACCTTGAATTAGTTGTTCTGCACTTGAAGATTAAAACTTACTCTCTGTATAGGTAAAAATAAAACCCAAGTGAATAATATCTTAGATTGAACATAGTTTTTTTTTTTTAACATCTTTATTGGAATATAATTGCTTTACAGTGGGGTGTTAGTTTCTGCTTTATAACAAATTGAATCAGCTATGCATGTACATATATCCCCATATCTCCTCCCTCTTGCATCTGCCTCCCACCCTCCCTATCCCACCCCTCTAGGCGGTCACAAAGCACCCAGCTGATCTCCCTGTGCTATGCGGCTGCTTCCTACTAGCTATCAATTATACATTTTGTAGCGTATATATGTCCATGCCACTCTCTCACTTCGTCCCAGCTTACCCTTCCCCCTCCCCGTGTCCTCAAGTCCATTCTCAACATCTGCGTCTTTATTCCTGTCCTGCCCCTAAGTTCTTCATAACCATTTTTTTAATAGATTCCATATATAGAACATAGAGTTTTTAAGTAAATGGCACCACTTGGCTTTTTTATTAAAAGTTTTATCATATTCTTTAAGAAATAATGTGTTTGATGATGGTGGCTGCTTTTAAAAAGAAACAGCACAAAAACTATAACAACACAAAATCTTGATTTTAATGGATTGTATGTGGTTTTCTCTACTGATTATTTTATATTTAGATGATGGTAAAATTGTAAAACCTGTATGATTTACACTATATGCAATTTAAATATTAAAAATGTTTCTCTAGTTTCTTGCCATCTCTTACCATTCTTGTGTTATTGTGATTCTCTCTTCCTTACCTCTATTAAATATTGGTTTTTAGAGGTGTTTCATAACTTTGAAATTGCTAGTATTCTTTAACATTTATGTTGAGAAATTAGATAAATTACCTTTGATAGATTCTGTATTTTATATTTGAGAAATGTGCCTGTAGAAGAGCATAGAGATAGAAATTGCTGCCAGAACTTGGTACTTTTAAACAGAGAAAAATCAATGGCAGATTATCCATGATTAGCTGTTGACATTTAGATTTGTACATTTATAATGTCAAAAAGCACTGAAAACTGTCAATTTAGTTTCTAAATTACAATAATATTCTTATTTTCAAATCCAACATTTTATGGTTCTCATCTGTCCTTCAACATAAAGATATATTTAAAATAATAATTGAAATAATTGCAGATCTTTTGACAAACTGGACTTTAAATAATTAATTGAAAAATTACAGATCTGCTAAAAAGCCTAATGAATTACTCATCTCTTTATGTGCATCTAGGTTTGTGTTGTTGCCCTGATCATTATTTCAATACCCTAGTGCAGGCGTTATTTCTAACTTATGAAAATAAATATCTTTATAAAGGTATATTACGATAGGATTAATATTTCTTCTCCTTTAATCATTACACAATACCTAGAATATGGTCATGTATTGCTGTGTCATAAAAATTATTTTAATTCTGTGCTAGAGTATGTATCATAAGTCTTTAAAGTATTTTCTCCTCCAGCAGATGATTTGCCTGGGCTGTGAGAATCTGAGTTGTTGTCAGGCTTTACTAGATTGAGGATATTTTTTGAGGTTTGATATCTTAATTGTAAAAGATTATGATTTTAAGTACATCCCACCACACATATGCCACATTTATTATGGAATAGATCCCATCCTCCAAATGCACACTAGCTTGGTTGGAAGTTCTGCTTCTAATGTGGCACCAGAGTGTAGGAAGCTTAAATAGTATCTATATAACTAAGGAAAAAGCCATCAATTTTCTTTTTAATATACTTGTCTCTGATATACTTATTGTCCAGGTCCAAGATTATCCTGTTCAGTCAGTTGCTCTCAATTTCTTATAAAAAATTTGGACTTAATTCTCTTCTAATGCAAAATTAGGGAATGTTTCATGCAAATGGACTATTTTAAATTTATCTCCTTTAGCTAGTCTTAAATTGGAATGATTATGATTTTCTTTTATGTGTAAGTTCTTTATATACACTATTTACATATGTCATGTTAATTCCAAGTATTTCCCCCAAGTTACCTTTAATTATATTTATTACTGTTTGGATATCAAGATTGGCTTCAGCCTCCAAATTTTTCCACTTATCATTTTCCCCCTCTAATATTTGCTTCTGATGACATGCACACATTGAACAATAAGCAGTTGGGAAATAAATGCCCATTTACCAGTCACTCTAATAGTGCTTTATATACCAACGATAAGCTCCCTGACAAAATGTCAGTTGTAACTAATGTAACTTATGCTGAAGTGGGGTTTCTTACCTTCCAATTTTAATCTAAATCCTCCCAAATTCACTTATCTAATATTCACATGAACAAGAATGGCTGATACCTACCTAGTTATAGGTAGGTGGAAGACGGGGAGGAAAGGTAGGCTCAAGTTATAGGAATATTTACCACATGGAATGAGGATGACAAAAAAGCGGTTGCACCTGGCTCTACTGTAGGAGTGACATTATGCTGGATCCACACACATACACAATCTTCCAATATTGTCTAGCTTGGAAAACTCCTTGGGTGGAAAAGCTAGAAAACAGTTGAAAGGGGGTTGAGAATTTGAGTAAGAATTTAGGCTGAATATCTAGCTGAAATCAAGGAACTTTCCTTCCTCAGTGATTATTTCTCAACACTTAATCTTTTTGGAGGAGTTTATAATTTTATGGAATGATGTCTATTAATCTTTTTCTCAGTTTTTTTTTAGTTTTTTTAATGTGTAGAGAATCTTTGCACATCCTATTTAACTGTATTTTCTAGATGTGTTATGGCTTCAGGTTAATATATATCATGCCTCAGAGTGTGCTATGACAACAAACATTTCTTTTGAAGATATAAAGTGTTCTAGAAAGCAGTTAAGCAGAAAGTTGAAAAATATTCATATACTTAGATTATTAATTCCACTTTTATGAATTTAAATTCTAGGGGAATGCATGGATAAAGACAGGCCAAAATTTATATACAGGACTTTTCATTTCAGCCTTATTTATCAAACTGAAGAATTGGCATCAAAGTCAATGCCCCCAGATAGGAACATCTTCATAGAGACATAACTTCCTTTATTTGTAAAAATTTCTTCGATGAGGGCATGTGTATCAACAGGAGTCCCAACTCCCTCAATGTGAGATGGTGGAAAAACTTGTTTTGCTACTGAGAGAGCACATAAGAGAGATGATAGGAGAACAAGGAAGGAAGCCTTTGCAATAGGAGCAATCTGATGGAGATTCTGGGATTTGTTTAGAGTAGCCAAGAGGATGGTTTAAAAATGATGGTGTCTGTTGTTCTATTTGAAATTGTTCGCATGACTGCGATGTTAACAATTTCCCCTATCTTCACCTCCAACATTTTATCAAACTCTGTTATACTCCAGAAAAACAAGAATAGAAATCAGTTCTAATTTAAGTTCAAAATAAATGGATAGCATCTTTGTACTTAAAGAGGATGGTTCTCTGAAAAACTCAAAAATGTTTTGTACTCAGCAGTCTCTCCCATTAATACACCTATAAAAATGTATCTCCAGTTGATGGAGGATTTGACATAGTAGGAAAAATGAAGAAAAAGACCAAATGCTTTTCAACTGTGTATATTAATTTAATTCTACCACTTTATCTTTTTATTCCACCTTTCCAAAGTAAGTAAGCAGCATAAATTACTGCACTTATTTTACTAATGGAATTTATATGGACATTAAGTTACTTGGCAAAGCTGATAGAGCAAATTAGTAACCACAAAGGAAAAAGAAAGCAGGCCTTAAGCCTGTTAGATCAGTGTACTTTCTAAATGAGAAGGAGAATTTCAGGCAACTCCTAGAATATTAAAAATGCAAAGGTATTGAATTTAAATATTGTTCCTCTACATCAATGTCTTGAGAACTTTCTAAAACACTTAACCTATATCACTTATAAATATCGATAATCTGTTTTAAAAGAATAGAAGAATTTTTTGGAAAAATATTTATAAAGAAGGATTTCTTTTACTGGATTATACAACTTTTTAAAATTAGCATTTAATAGTTATGACTTTAAGTAATATGCCATTTTTACTCCCATTTTCTTTATATATATTATTTTTGTGGTTGTAAGGCCCATTACTGTGTGCTTTTGCTTGTATGTTTATCATTTGTTTGTTTACTAATTCGTCCAGATGTTTAAATTGCTTGTTAGGCACTGTACAAGCATTCTTGATTAATGAGCAATAATGACAATTTAAGTATCTAATGCGAAGCTGTACAATTTGAGTCTTCAGCCCCAGACTCTCCTCCTTTTGGACTACTTTTGATTTTCCTTCAATTCAGATCTAGCATAGCAACTATCAAGTCTTAATGTCTATAAGAACTGCTGAAGAACTTTTTCAAATGACAGATTGCTGAGCCCCATTACCAAAGAGTTGGATTTAGTGTGTTAAAGATAGTGTTGAGGACTGTTCATTTTTAATAAACACTCTGCTAAATGTAGATGCAGATGGTTTGAGAAACCCTGACTTAGGGATCCCTATCTGTATCCATTGCAGCAAATAGGGATTAAAGCTAGCTAAAATAAGCAGAAAAGAAATTTATAAGAAATTGGATATCTTATAAATAAAAATTGGATTTATAATATAAATGTTGGATTTATAAGACTTTGGATAAGATGATTTCACAGAACTGAAGAGACTCCTAGAGAACCAACTTTAGCAAAGGATAAGAATCAGGGCAGCACTGGGGATCTAGACATCAGGAATTAATCATCAGTCTCATTGGGCTGAATTGATTTCAACCCTTTTTTCCCTATAATTGTGTTACTCAGCTAAAAATATCAGTTCTGCAAGAGTGAGTCTGAATGGCCTACATTGGGTCATGAGCCCCTGCATCACAGAAAGAGTAGGACCCCTTGATTGACAACCTTACCATGACTGGACACTATGGGAGACAAGGAATTCCTTTAAAATGCAGTTACTAAAACAAGTGGAATGGAAAATGGGTGGCCAAAACCTAGCACATGTCTAATCACTGATAGTATAATATAATCCAAATAACTTCTTTTAGAATTTCAGCCCTTACACTAAAAACTCAATTATGAAATGAATATGACTTTGTATAATTAGAGTCTATAGTGTCTCCCAGTTCAGCCCAGAGGAGTTAGGCATCATATTGCTACTACCCTCGATAGAGTATTAGCAATTTAGGAGGCATATTATAATAGAATCATGAAGCCAGTCTCCTGAAAGGAGAGCATATATTTGCTTTTACTCAAGTACAATTTGAAATATCCCTTGTTATGATAAAACTCTTATCCTGCAGTATAGAAGATAAGGAAACAATATAGATGGCCTGAACTAACCTTTTCTTTACAAGAAATTTGACTTTTACCAAGTGGCTTACACAAAATTTCAGTGCATTCAAAATACTGTACAATATTCTGGTCATTACTGTGTGCCTGGCTAACATAAGAAAATTTGTGACACAAAATATTGTGCCCAATATTGATCCAACTTCCATACACAATTATTGTGCTTTTAAAAATAAACCTATTCCTAAACTATAGAAACAAAATTGATATGCCTCTAAATGTTTTATTTTAAAAATATATAGTAAATGATGTTTTAAGGGGCTTGGATTTTAAGATTGCTAGTGTTCCATTTCAAAATAATTACATTTCTATGGGCCATTTTCCCAGAAATAGCTGTTCAAATGCAGTATAAATTCTGAGTTTTTGAGTGGTTACTCCTTTCTAGGCACCATTCTAAGTACTTCAATGTATTCAGTTGTGTAATCTTTACAACAACCCATAAAGTTAATCATTTTTGTCTCAGTTTTATAGGTAAGGAAATCAGGACACAAAATAGGTTAAGTAACTTGTCACAGTGTTAAATGGTAATAGAGTGTTATGCATTCAATTGTGTCCCCCCAAATTCCTATGTTTAAGTCCTAATCTCCAGTACCTAAGAATATGACCTTTTTAGGAAATGCAGTTGTTGCAGATGTAATTAGTTTAGATGAGGTCCTACTGGAGTAGGGTGGGCCCCTAATCCAATATGACTGGTGTCCTGATTAAAAGGGAGAAATTTGGAGATAGACATGCACACAGGGAGAAGGCTATGTGAAGATTAAAGCAGATATTGCAGTTATGCAACTACAAGCCAAGGAACACCACAGATTGCCAGCAAACAGCCTTAAGCTAGGACAGAGTCATGAAACAGATTCTACCTCACGGTTCTCAGAAGGAACCAACCCTGCTGACCTCTTGATCTAAGATTTCTAGCTCTCAGAACCGTAAAACAGTAAATTTCTGTTGTTCTAACCCAGTCGTGGTACTTTGTTATGGCAACACTATGAAACTAACATGCAGAGTAAGGATTTGGATTTACACATTATAGCTCCAAAGCGTACATTCTTAACCAACACACTGTATTGTTTCCCTGCAGATAATTGAATAAATACATCATCTGTTAGGATGTAAAAGAGATCTAGACTAGGAAAGCTAATCCAGACTAAGAGAGCTAATAACATTTTTCTGGAACCTGACGTGCCTCTTTGTAAGGGCATTGAGAAAGGTACTTAAAATATTATTTTCCTTCAAAACTTCCAGTAACAAAGTAGAAAGAGACTATGACTCAATATGTTTGGAAAAAATCATGATCTGAGAACCACAGACTATAAATTTGTATAAATTAAGTTTATTTAAATATCAAAAAAGTGTCATCCTTAATAACTCTTGAGAGAAAGATAGAAAGTCTTAAGGAAGATCTCTGCTGTACCTGTTAGGTGACTGTTTACATGTATTTCAGTTCATGTAGAGCATAACTTTTGCATATACCCAGACCTTGACTACTAGTGAATTAAACAGGAAAAAATGTAGAAAAATGATTGCTATTACACAAAGACCATAATGGAGACTGTGAATGGTCTTCTGCCCATAGATTTTTCTAATTAAAACAAACAGCCATGGAATTAAGGAAAAGTCATGTATAACCTAGGTATATTGATACCTCAGCTCTGAAATATTAGAGACAATAAAAGCTCAAGATGCCAGAGTTGCTCTGAATTGCCAAGAATAGAAGGGTAATAGCCTAAAAACCCTGAATTTTTTTTTTTCCTTCCAACTCTAAGAGGAGATTAAAGATGAGTTAAGGGGAGGTTTCTGCTTGGATTTATTAGTGGTAGGAAATGGTAATCTATAAAGCAGAAATATCTTCCTGTTAAAGTTTGGTAAGATGCTTGATATGTATCTTGTTGTATTTCTTTAATTTTTACTCTGTTCAGTGTTGCACAAATAGGCCTGGGTCTGAATTCCAGTCCTATGCCTTATTAAAATTAATTTCTTAGAAAATGGCTACTGTCTTAGCCTTGCTTTAATTATCTATATAATAGCAAAAATAACACCTATTGAGTTTTATTTTGAGAATTTATAAATGGAATATACCATATATATATATGTGTGTGTGTGTGTGTGTGTGTGTATATGTGTGTGTGTGTGTGTGTGTGTGTGTACCTGGCCACACAACAACAGTCACAATAATATAATAGTTAATATTTATCTACTGATTACTATGTTTTAAGGACTTTTGTGCATTGCTTCATTCCTTTAAACTAGGAAGTAAGTCATATTATTCCAAGTTGACAACTGAATTTGACAACTACCTCATAGAGAGTCTGAGGAATTTCCTCAAGGTCATAAGCTAGTAAGTTATATACAAAATTTTAGAATCAAACCTAGTTTACTATATTTGAAATAACACAATTAACTATATTACTAGTGGCCCTTTGTCAGGGATACAAATATAAGTAAACATAGTTTTTTATGAATTTATTGTCTAATAGGAAGAGAAAGTCAAATGGGTGGAGACAACTTCTTGTCAGTGTGGTGATGGAAATAGGTACAGGTTACCAATGGCTTTGAAGGAAGGAAAATGTGGTCACATGTACTTTCAGGCATCAAGAAAGACTTCATATAGGAAGAGAAGCTTGACCTGAGTGTTAAAATACTAGTCACTATTCATTAGGTGACTAGTGATTACAAATTATTCCAGATAGATGGAATAACAGGTCCAAGGGCCTGGCAAAAAATACAATAGCATTTCGCGGGGTCCTGGTAAATAGTTACGAATAGATAGAGACTATAAGGAAGAGAGAGGCAGGAGATGAAGGATGAAAAATAGACAGGGGTCAGGACATGAAGAGCTTTGATCAGCTGTGCCTAAGTGGTTTGTACTTTATTATTAAAAGCCAGAGGTTCTTAACTCTGGCTGTCCATCAAAATCTTATGGGGGGCCTTTGAAAAAATACTCATACTCAGGTCCAACCCAAATCTATCTTTATAAATACATTTTTGTGGTGAATTTTGGACGTCTTTCTTCCTGCTCTTGTTAACACCCTATTAAGCATGTAGTAGGCAATAAATATTGGCTAATTGATGGCCTTTTGTCAGCTGATACAGCAACTTCAGAATTATTTTTAGTTATTTTGGTGAGTGATGCGAAGGGAATTTTTTTTTCATTATTGAAAAGTTACATTTTTATAAGAATGTTCTAGAATTTTAAAAAAAGATATGAAGGTAATAATGACCCGGAATATCAATGTGATATTCTGATATATTTATTATTGATTTACTGATAAATAGCCAAAAGGTGCATTTTTTTGGTGAGCAGCACATTCCCATGTTCCTCCCCTACTTGCACTGTTAGTATTAATGTAAAGCGCAATGACTGCATTTTTTCCCATGATCTTGAAATCGACAGTATAGTTTTTTCCCTGTTTTAACTTCTAATACAGAACGAGTATATTACCTGTGGTTTTTTTTTGTGTGTGTGTGTGAGAGAGAGAGAATGCAACATGCAGATTTAAAGTTTTTCATTAGTGCTTCAAAGGCAGAAAAGAATGAAACTAATCTAAAAAAGTCTATCTGGGCATAAAAAAATTCAGTTTCACATATAAGGAGCTTGCGAGTCACCACTCGGTTCTAACAACAAGCAAAAACCTGAAAAGACTGAAAAATCAACTCTTCTTTGATCCGTAAGAGACGGGAGGACACAGGGCAAAGTGCTTGCCCCCAAGGTTGGAAAGACAGACAGGCAGATGCAGGGAGTTATGGCTTCCCAGAGCAGAGCCTCACAAACAGAAACAGCCACCAGAACCACTGCTGGGTAGAACATGTCCAGCTATCAAGAAAAAAAATTACAAGGTATACCAAATGCAAAAGCCACAATTTGAAGAGACAGAGCAAGCATCAAAACCAGACATGACAGGGGTGTTGGGATGATTAGATTGGGAATTTAAAACAACTATGATTACTATGCTAAGGACTCTAATGGATTAATTAGACAGCATGCAAGAACAGATGGGCAACATAAACAGAGAGATGGAAATCCTGAGAATGAAACAAAAAGAAATGCATGTATATGTATGTATGTTTATATATAAGTGAAATGAATGACAGCAGTGATACGTGGGAAAGAGGAGGAAATAAGACTATTTTGTTATTATAAGGTACACTACCTACAAAGAGGTATAGTGTTATTTGAAAATAGGCTTGCATTAGTTGTAAATGTATATTGCAAACTCAAGGGCAACCACTAAAAGAAGTGAAAAAAGAAGTATAACTGATGTGCTAATAAAGGAGAGAAAATGAAGTGAAATTTCATTTAATTAAATGGAATTAAACTGCAAAAGGTAGGAAAAGAGTGAAGAGAAAGATAGGAACAAAGAGCAAGGGCAACAAATAGAAAGCAGTAATGACTGTGTTAGATATTATCCAGTTATACTGATAATCATGTTGAATGTCAGTGATCTAAATGGATAAAATGAAAGACAGAGACTGATGGAGTGGACCAAAAAACAAGACGCAACTATATGTTCTCTACAAGAAACTCACTTTATTTTTTTATTTTTATTTTATTTTTTTTACATCTTTATTGGAGTATAATTGCTTTACAATGGTGTGTTAGTTTCTGCTTTATAACAAAGTGAATCAGTTATACATATACATATGTTCCCATATCTCTTCCCTCTTGCGTCTCCCTCCCTCCCACCCTCCCTATCCCACCCCTCTAGGTGGTCACAAACCACCAAGGTGATCTCCCTGTGCTATGCGGCTGCTAGATTTTTTGAGCACAGAATGGAGAAATATTGAACTAGTAATTCAATGTGGTAAATATTCTCTGGTAGGAATATACACAGGAGTTCCTGGAGCGTGAGGAAGGGTGGTATGACTTACTCTGCATAGAGGAATCAACAAGGCTTTCCATAGGCATTAAGATAATGCTTGTACATTCTCTGTGTGTATGTGTGGTAAAATGTGCATAACATAAAACTTATTACATTAGCTATATTTAAGTGTACCGTAGAGTGGTATTAAGTACATTCATATTGTAGTGCAACTATCACCACCATTTTTTTCTAGAACTTTTCATCTTGCAGAACTGAAACTCTGTACCCATAAAAAATAATTCCCCATGACCCCTTTCCAGCTGCCCCTAACAGCCACTGTTCTACGATTTTTCTTTCTTTTTTCAAGTTTCACCTTTTCCCTGTGCCCCAGCCTTTGGTAACCACTGTTTTACTCTCTTGTTATTATGAGTTCAGCATTTTTCCCCCAAATATAAGTGAGATTATGCAATATTTGCCTTTTTCTGTGTGGTTTATTTCACTTAGCATAATGTCCTCCAAGTTCATCCATGTTGTTGTAAATTTTAAAGGCTAAAAATATTCCATTGTGCATATATATCAGCATTTTCTTTATCCATTCATCCATCAACTGACGTTTAGGGTTTTTCCATATCTTGGCCATTGTGAATAACGCTGCAGTGAACAAGGGAGGAGAGGTATCTCTTAGAGATAGTGATTTTATTTCACTGGGTTATGCACCCAGAAGTGTGATAGCTGGATAGTATGGTAGTTCTGTTTTTAATTTTTTTGAGGAACTTCCATGCTGTTTTCATAGTGGCTGTCCCAGTTTACATTCCCACCAACAGTGTACAAAGGTTCTGTTTTCCACAAATCCTTGCCAACACTTACTATCTTTTGACTTTTTGGTAATTGTCATCCTAACAGTTGTGAGGTGATATTACATTGTGGTTTTGATTTGCATTTCCTGATGATTGGTGATAATGAGCATCTTTTAATATGCCTGCTGGCCATTTGTGTCTCTTCTTTGGAAAAATATGTATTCATGTCCTTTGCCTGTTTTTTATTGTATAATTTGATTTTTTTGCTCTTGAGTTCTAAGAGTTCCTCATATGCTTTAGATATTAACCCCTATTGGATATATGATTTGCAAATGTTTTCTCCCATTCTAAAGGCGCCTTTTCATTTTTGTGGTTTCCTTTGCGTTCTAGAAACTTTTTAGTTTGATGTAGTCCCACTTGTTTATTTTTGCGTTTGTTGCTTGTGCTTTAGGTGTTATATCCAAAAAAATCATTGTCAAGACCAGTGTCAGGGAGCTTTTCCCCTATGTTTTCTTTTCTAGGAGTTTTACAGTTTCATGTCTTACATTTAAGCCTATAATCTTCAAGTTGATTTTTATGTATGTGTAAGATAGGGGTCTGATTCTATTCTTTTGCATGTGGATATCCAGTTTTTTTAAGACCATTTACTGAAGGGACTTCCCTGGTGGTCCAGTGGTTTAAGACTCCATGCTTCTACTGCAGGGGGCACAGTTCAGTCCCTGGTTGGGGAACTAAGATCTCGCATCCTGTGCAGCAGAGCCAAAAAAAAAAAAGACCATTTACTGAAGAGACTGTGTGTTCTCCATTGTGTATTCATGGCACCTTTTTGGAGAATCAGTTGACCGTATATGTGTGGGTGTATGTGCAGTTTATTCTGTTCAGTTGATCTCTGTGTTTGTTTTTATGTGCAGAGTCTTGAATGACATTGTTTATGATAAGGGAGAGTCAGTAGCAAAGGGCTTTTCCAAAAGATTGAAGAGACAATTCCAGTAGAGAGAGAACTAAAGAGTTTGGCATTTCTGTGAGAGAACAAGTAATTTGATATAGTTATCTTTTGGGAGGGGGGCAGAAGGGATTGGAGATAGAGGGGAAATCGAAAAGTGAGGTGATCCTGAATCGTTTTTCAGGTAGCATGTTTCAATAATTTTGTACCTTTTTCACTATGGTATGATGTCTTTAATACCTTTAAATAATAGCTCATTTAATCACTTTTGGTGTAATATGGCAACTTTGGGTAAGGGCATTTTACTTTGTTTATTATTAAAAGTATAATGAAATTAATGTAAAATCAAATCAAAATATAAGGAAGAATTTTACCTTTTTGTTTAATTATTAATATATACCTTAACATAATTATTTAAGTAATAATTATGATTTTTCTATAAGTCAAAGTATATTTTAGTATACCAATTAAAATACATTTATTTGATATGGCATGAAAATCTCTAATATTTTGATATTTGAAATTTATCAAATTTGCACTAAAATTCTCAGTGGTTCATTTTAATTATGTTCATATTCTAGAGCAACATGATGAAATAAATAAGAGGTCAAGCTGCAGTTTCAAGTACTTATCTGTAAATAACACATTCTGTGTGTTGAAAGCTACCCAAAATAAATGAATAGTTAACTACATACAATCTTTACCAAATTTTATCTTTTTTTTTTTTTTTTTTGCGGTACGCAGGCCTCTCACTGTTGTGGCCTCTCCCGTTGCGGAGCACAGGCTCCGGACACGCAGGCTCAGCGGCCATGGCTCACGGGCCCAGCCGCTCTGTGGCATGTGGGATCTTCCCAGACTGGGGCACGAACCCGTGTCCCCTGCATCGGCAGGAGGACTCTCAACCACTGCGCCACCAGGGAAGCCCTATTTTTACTCTTATCTCAATTCTCAAATTAATCTCTAAGAATATACATTTCTTTGTTTTATTGTTAAGGACTCATAAAGACAACAAAATTATTGAGACTAAAACCAGTTTTTGGAATAAAAACGACATGTAATAAGCAAGTTTTTTCTACTGTGTCCTCATAGCCCATGAGCCATTATTAGTGGGGTTGAGAATTGAGTAATGTTTTTAGGTTCATTCAATCATAATGAAAGGAAGAATTTTTGTTGAGTTTAGGTGATACTAGAGGAAATACCATCTTCAAGAGGAATATAAGAAAGGCTTAGTGAGTAAATGCATACATGCAAGTTGTGTTTTGTTTTAAAATTGACCAATTGCTTAGCTTAGTTTTATCATTATTTATGGTGTTATGGTAGGAACATTTCATTATAATGTGTGACATTTTGGAGTAGGCCTGAAGCAACTGGAGTATTAATCTTCTAGAAAAAAACAGAAGTTTCACTTCTTAGCAACATGAGTCCAATACTATATCAAGAGGGTGTTCATTGAAATTTAATCTTTTGAACAGGATGAATTCAAAATTCTCTCCTTAAGTCACTCAGTTTCACAAGTTTGGGTCTGTTTCCTAAATGTTCTCAACTACCCTATTTTTAAGGATTTTACATGGTACAGTATATTATTTAGAATTTGAAGTAAAAGTAATTTGTTCATCTCAAAAATGTACTTCCTAATGCGAAATGGTTTGCTGTCCATCAGCCTATTCCCCTCTGTTCCTTATTGACTTGAGTGCCTCACACAGTTCTTGGGTTTACTGAGTACCCAACAGAGGGTTGACAAAGGAGGAGCCCAATGACTGCGTCTTCAGTGTTTCTCACATCAGTAGCTTCCTTACCTGGGATTGGGGCTTTAGACAGTACTATTTATTTAATAGGTGCATTGTGGAATTCCTTTGAGCTAAAAATGTTTTAATATGTCATCAATTTCTCTGTAAGCAAGATGACTAGGATATCATTTCCCTTATAATAGAGGGTATGTGAGATAATTGCCACCATGGTCAGAGTAACCTACGTATTGCTGATTATTATCAGTTTGGCTCCCCTGCTTAGAAAAAAGAGAACCCTTTCCCCAGTAACTATGTGAAATCTTGATATATAGGGGCTTCCATACTTCCCTAAATTCACAGTTTGCTCTTCTAAGGCACAAAGGAACATGATCAAAATTTATAACTATGTCCCAGAGGAATAATGGGCATGAAGAATTGTTAATATTCTCCTTTATTTTCTGAGGTTTCAGCATGTTTAGTGTCTTATAGAAATAACTTTGCTAAAAGTTTGAATTTATATGAAAACCTAACCAAAGAGGGGCTCAACAAAAGTTATCATTCTGGCCACTTCAAGATGAAAGTGTCCAATCAGTAGGGTCCCTACATTTAACTTCAAAGATGTTGTAGCCACCTCTGTAGCTCTTTTTAAATGCTTTTTAATACCATCTGATGTTCCTTTCTGTAGCCATTCTCCAACTTCAGTGGCCATAATACACTGTTTTCTTTGTTAAGAGCACCAACTGATTTATTCTGGGTAGATGGTTCTTCCTGTTCATAGGTAAATTTTTTCCTTATATTTGAGTGTATTCTTTCAGATTACATATATATATATTTTTTCTAATCTGAAAAGATATGCCTAAAACTACTTCAAACATACTTTATCTTCCATATATAAAATCTCCCCTACCAAGTTTCCATTGAAATTTCTTTTGCTTAAGTAGTGATTTCATTTCAGTAGTTTTTTTTCTTTCCCATATAATCAGGATTTTAGGATTATTACTGTGGCTTTGCAAATGTTTTGACTCTGCTCAAGTAATTTGTTTTCACACAGTCTGATAGAGAAGCATAAAGTTCTTTTATTACTTATTGCTTTTGGAACACTGGATTTATAATCACAGATCTTACCTACTCCCTCCCCAATATAATCTTCTCAGTACTTTGCAGATACTGAAAATAAAATATATTTTTTGTGTGTTCTGATTTATCCATTTTTATTGACATTTTGAGCCTTTACTAACTGCAGTTATATGTATTTAGTTATTCTAAATTCCTCACTCATTCATTTTCATTTTGCTTTTCTATTCAATTATTCTTTTTAAAAAAGCAATCTTGAGGAAGAGTGTGAGGATTCAAATACACAGTTCTGGCCTTCAAGGAATTTAGGTCTATGGAAGAACAGTTACGCAAAGAAATACATACTATGTGGTAAAATAAAGTAAGATAATTACTGTTAGTGAAGTATGTGCAAATTTCAATAAGGGGTAAGAATAAGAGCATCTCCATCTTATGGGGGTAAATTATGGAAGAAATCACATTTAGGTTAAGCCATAAGTGATGACTAGGAGTTGTCTTTTGGGACCAAACAAGCAAGAGTATTTCAAGCAGAAAGGAATAGCGTGAAATGTAGAGAGGTGAGAGGGCAAGGCAAGTTTAAGGATTATCAGTATATCAGAGTAATGTAGGGTGAAGATGGGGTGTTGCAGAGGGACAGGAAGATGGGACCAAGCCAGGAAGTGTCTTGCATGCAATAGAAAGGAATTCAGAATATACCTTGTAAGGCAACAGTTGCCATTCAGTGTTGTCTTGAACATACCTCGAATGTTAGTATATTTTCAGTGGGAAAGAAAAATGAGTGCCAAAAAAATAAGGAAAATACTGGGTTAAAACTAAGCAATATTTTATTTTATGTTTTCTCTGATCATTGTTACATAATTCACATCATGAATCTAAAAGCAATATAGAGAATAATTCAACTCTGTATAATCATATCTTCCTTTCTAGAGGCTTTCCATGAGCTTGAAATCCAAATTAAATTCATAGCACTTAGTATAATACATAGTTACATGTTTAGTTTATAGTTTCTGTTTATTTTCTCTTTTTCACATTAGATCATAATCACCCTGAAGGCAGGTGTTATGTTTATTTTGATTTACCTTTATACTCAGAACCTGGTTGTATGGTCAGTATGAAGAAATAAGTGCACATCTGAAGCAAATATTTTGAGAGAATTTTATAGATGATAAGGAGAACCACTGAGGAATTTTGAACAGAGAGTGGGGAAATCAGATTTGAATTTTAGGCAGATCACTGATGCTGCATTGTGGAAGTTAAATGAAGGGAACAAGACCAAGGAACCCTGTCCAGTTGAGAGAGAAAACTGGGGTAGGGAATAGAAAACGGATAGATTTGAAGATGATCCAAACAGTTAAGTATCAGTTTTCTATTGCTGTTGTAACAAATTATCACAGATTTAGCGGCTTGAACAACACAAATTTATCCTTACAGTTTTGTAGCTTAGAAATCTGACATGGGTCTCCCTAGGCTAAAATCAAGGTGTCAGTGGGACTGTGTTCCTTTGTGGAGGCTCTAGGGGAGAATCCATTTCCTTTCCCTTTTCCGCTTCTGGAGTCTGTTCACATTCCTTGGCTCATGGCTCCTTCCCACATCTTCAAGCCAGCAATGTTGCATCTCTCTGTTCCTTTCTTCTGTAGTCACATCTTTCTTTGACTCTCTTCCGCTTCTAAATACCCTTGTCACTACAGTGGGCCCCCCAGGTAATCTAGGGGGGGAAGAGTGTTGCCCCCCTATTTTAAGATCAGATGATTAGCAACCTTAATTTCCCTTTGCCTTATAACATAGCATATCCACAGGTTCCTGGGATTAGGGCATGAAAAACTTTGGGGGACCATTCTTCTACCTGTAATATCCCATATGCAAACTGATAGTTGGGGAGTGAAGGATGAGTCAGGGATCAGATACAGGTTCCTAATTTGTGCACTTGTGCAGATCTAGGATAACAGTAACTGAAATAGGGAAATCAGGAGGTGGTACCCATTCATGGGAAAATAATGAGCTCAGATGCAGACATGTTAAGTGTGAGGAGTGTGGGAGGAGGTAATTGAGAAGATATGAATACCAGTTGACCTGTGAGCTGAACCCAGGCAACAGGAGGCTCCTCACCACCTCCCCTGTCCTTGGAATGTACAGTTCTGCCCACCATTCCCGCAGTGGGACCTGTTCCAAAGACGCAGCCTTGAGAGAGTAAGGTGGTGTTGAGACCATCTGGACAGTATACATGACTGAACCCAGTTGAGGCCTCTATATAAACTTTTAAGATTCAGTCCAGTGGGTGTGGAGATTTTTCATCTTGTGGCTGCCCAAGACAAGCCTCGTATAAGCCCCCTTGTTTATTAAAGCCTACCACCTCCCGATCTGGAGTGGTCTGCCACTTTCTTTGCTCTCACCTAGCCTGCTGTGTACAGGGACCAGTTTGCAAACTAGCAAGGGGCCTCTTGAATTGTGTCTAAAGTATAAGAGAGATTTATGCTGGAGATACTATTTTGGAGATTGAAAGCATTGAAATGATAGTTGAAACTCCCAAATGGATAAGTTTTCTCTGCAAAATGTAAAGACAGAGAAAACAAGAAAGAATAGATTCCTAAATAGTGTGCAATTGTGCATTACTTAAAATATGGCAGTTTTGATTATATGATGAAATTAAGTCATTGAGGAAGGAAAAACTATTAAGAGAAATTGCTCAGAAACTATCTGCATTGAGAAACCAGTGGTTTTTAGTTTTTTTTAAACTCTTTTCATTCTTTGTCAATAAAAATAAGGACGGCAGTGTGTTTACCTTTGTAAAGAGCAACCTAAGACAGAAACAGTCTGGCCAGCTAATTGTGGACACCATACCTAAATGTTTAGATTCTTCCCTACATCATCAGCAAATATTATTCTCTGTCCTTATTTGAAACTGTATAAAATCAACTCAGTAATTGGGATTTATTTTGCTCACACATAAGGATTTTTCTTGGAAAAATACATATACTTTGAATTAAAGAGAGTCTGCAGACAGAACCAATTCTCTTTCCAAAGAATAAAAATAGGCCTTCCAAAATTTAGCCAATATCAGATGGGCTATAACTATGGAAACTATAATATGCCTTGTAAATAGTATTTGAAATGCCAAAGTTGTAGTTGGCAGTACAGTACATATGTATGAAAACCTAAATAGAAAACTTTTCATTGTTTCTTCAGCACCATTCAATGTGAAGAGCTTTGTAATGGGTGGATAAAGTTCTTTATTTCATAAATAGAAATAAACCTAGGGTATTTAAAAAAGTAAAACAGGGTTACTCTTTTCTCTTAATTTAGTACTTTTCAAGAAATCTGATCTTTAATTTGGTCTCTTGATATGTTTCCCTTCAGGGAAGGAGATTCCCTGGGGAGACAGATCATCAGTGAATAAATCATCCATCTCATTTATAAATTAGTCTCCTGTATGCCTGATTAGCAAGATTTAGTCTTCTAAAATATGACCACTCCTCAGAAGAATAAAAATTGAGCTTCTCAGCCGTGAAAGCTGAGGATGGAATTTGGATCTTGACGACTTCACCAAAGGAGTTTCTCAACATTTTACATTTCTTACCATAATTCGTGTCTTGGGTAATCAATAAATTGAAACTGATCAAGGTCTTATGAAAGCCTGCTTCTGCTTTCTTATTCTTAATTATACTTGGTATACCCATGTTGGATAAAATATTCTCCATTTGCCTAAATGTTAAAATTCCATTATCATTTTTGTTGCATTTACTTTATTGCACAAGATCCTGTTGATAAACACTATGACAGTAGAACTTAACGATTTGCCTTCCATACAGGATAATGATGATGCCTGTTTTTTAAAAAATGCTTTTTCTTTTATTTTTTCTGCCAACAATAAGGCTTCCATCTGTTATTCTTTTCTATATACTGAAGCCATGCTGCTCTTGGCATGGGTCACATTTGTAAATGTTTCATTTATGAACCATTCCTCCTCCTGACTCCTCTGCAGTACAGAAATATGCCACAAAAGATCAACTGTCTTGCAGTTCATGAGCTTCTAAATCTGGCATTGCATTTGCTGTGTCATTTCCTCAATAGTTTCCAGTAGGAAGTTGTCCTAAATAATTCTCGTGACTTTATTTATCAAATAATTATGCTAAAAAGCTGTTTAATGTGTAAAAGATATGACAACTGCTTGTCTTAATATTTTATTTGTCTTCACATTTTTACTGCCCATTTCTCTCATCATAGACTATTCTGTTCCATAGGCAATATTACTTAACAAAATCCTCAGTACAATTGAATTTAGTGATTCAGAAGACAGCACACATTCTTTAGGCAGTCAAGGATGTTGAAATTATGGTAACAGAGTTAAAAAATTATGTTTTTATTTAAATTATTCCTTTGTAGCATATCCCCAGAATGTATACTATTGTATGAACAGATTATCAAGTTTCATGACCTGACAACAGTGTTTTATAAGCAGCTGACTGTGAAATGTTGGTGTTCATAAACAGTTTAGTTAGCTGACTTAGACAAGAGTCAAACATTGGCAATTAACTGTACCATTTTTAGAGACTAAAGAAGCTAGGGTATGGATAATATTTCTGGGATCAGCTGGACAGGGGGTGGATGGGGAAATCTAAGAAAAAAATAACGATTTTTTTTCTTAGTTCTCTCTAGAATACTCTTTGAGTAGATCAATTAATAAGAGAAATTCAAAGGGCAAAGGAGAGACAACCATAATCCATAAAACAATAAGCAAACTTTTGTTTGACTTTATTTTTTTTTAACATACTATCTTGGTAGAGTGGCTAACAAGGTTAGAGTGTATTGAGAGCCAGATACTAAAGCTTAGAGCATCATTGCTACTTGGTTTAAGGCAGGCCAACTCCCAATAATTGGTAGAACAAGAATTTTGACTTGGCTAAGTTTACACAAGCACACAATAGTAGAGCCACATATAGAACCCAGGAAGTAGATAGAAGGTATAATCTAAACAGAGGGTAATGTTTGGAGCTGATAGAAGTTGGAGTTTTAGGAATCTCTTTCAATATGTTTCTATGAGGAATTGCTTACATAGTGTGATTTTAGGTATGCCGTGAAAAAAGCTAAAGTCACTCTCACCTGAAGGGTGCTGTAATCAATTCAAATTTAACTTGAATAAATAAATAAACATTGCTAAGGTGAAATGAGTATTCATAAGCACATTTGTGTGCTATTTTATTTAAGATGTTTTCTTACTATGACAAATGCTTTCAGTGGGGCAGCAGATAGAGGGGGATGATTTGAACACTGTACATTGTCAGAGATGGAGATAGATGCACAGGATTTGGACTGAGAGAGAGCAGCCTGAGGGCACTCTGATGAAAGTGTAGGGGCTGGGTAGAGCAAAGAGGACTCCAAAAGGTACAGAAAATGTGTTCTTACAGTCCATTCTGTGCTCAATACAGCAGCCTACTCACTTTGTCTCTTAACCACATTTAAGAGAGATCATATGTGATAACCTTTGACCTTCTCCATTACAAACTAAAGCATAATAACCATTTAAATTTCCTGCAGTGCTTGCCTTCCCACTAATCCTGCACTGCATTTTCAATATTTGGTTAAGAACATTTTTACTTAAGGTATGAGTTTTTGGCCCACGCTCCCTTTCATTCACTTAGTTCGTTCGTTCATTCATTCACTTATTCATTTTATTCAACAAGTATATACACATACATACACAGACCCTTCCTTTGAGAAGGTCATGTTATATTGGCAGAACTAAATTGTAAATAAATATTGATAATTGTATCTCTATTTGGCTATAATTTCATTGGACAAAAATGAGAATATTGTCCTTTCAAAGTTTTTTAATATATATATTTTTCAAAATTTTGAAAATACAATTACTATTTTTACCTGAAAATTTTTAAATTTCTGATGATTAAAACTTAGATTAGAAAAATGTTTACTTCTGATAATGTTTTAACTTTTTTTTTATCTCCCACTCTAATTAACACACTCTGTCTCTCCTGCCAAGTTTAGCAGATATTTCTTATATTTGGTATTATTTTGGAGGAGAGTACCCTTCAGGTAGAGAATTATTTCCCTTCATGTTGTCTACTGGGGTGCATTTCTACAGTCTATTCATTCCTTAGCACTTCTTTAGAAACTGAGGTAAGTGGTCCAATTACTAACAGTTTTGATGGTGCTGTTGATGTAATATTGGGTGTCTGACCTTTTAGAATAGCAATTTAATTTTACACCTTCTACTACACAGCTTCAGCCTTTCCTCTTCTGCACCTTCAGAATAAGGGCATTTTAATCTGTTTTGCTATATACATGTTTGAATAAACTAGGGCATGTGGGTTGACACAAAAATTCTAACAGTGGGAGTGAAAAGATAACACCAGAGACTCCTTGAGGGTAGACATTGTATCTTATAAACTTTCTATATCCTGCGGTAGTTAATATAGAGTCTATATATAACAGATAATTAATGCTTGTTGAAATAATATGGAAATGTCTTCATATAAAATCAAGTAACATTTTTGTGACTCCTGTATCCTAATGAAGGAAGTAAAAAACTATTTCTATTATGTCTACGTAAGTGTAATGGCGGGAAAAAGCAATCTAGGAAAAATTTTTTTTCGTCCATTTTCAAAGAAAACTTTTTCACTGATAATTGTTTCTTAGATTATAGTAAAACTCATTTTTTCCTTCTCAGTGCAAAGCCACCACTGTTTGTTTTTAAGGTAGGGGTTTCAATAGGTTTTTTAGATTTTTCTTCCATTATATAGAAATAGTTTTGCATTGAAATGGCCATTACATTGTAGTTAAGACTTTCAAATAAGTAGTCATAATCTCTTTTACCAGAGCTATAAAAACAAAGATTTAAGCACATTTCAGACCTTGAGTTTCATTTAAAAAAAAAAAAAGGAAAGTGTTCAAAGCCCATGGAAGATAAGTGAGAAATGTGAGAAAGGAATGAACTAGAAACACAAGAAGCCTCTCTTATGCTGTGTAAGTGATGGGATGGAGGTGCAGTGGTTTGGACTAAGTGAGGTTTATGTAATAAATGTTGTGAGTTTCTGTGAGAGATGGAAAAATATATTTGTTAAATATATTGTAAGACTAGCAAATCTAAGACTAAAGCCAAGTAGTCTTTTCTACCTATTAAAACTGTGTAATTGAAGCAAATGGAAATAATACTTGTCCTAAACGAAGCTACTTAGTTTCTTTATAGATCAAAGTGCTGAAGATGTCAAAATGAAAGCATATATTGCTATTAATTTGGAACATGCCAAATTTCCTTTATATTTTTTTTCCATAGAGATAACTGAACAATTTGATGAGGAAAGCATGACTTTGAGGTGAATCTTTGATAAGTCTTAATGACCTTGTTCAGGAGCCCAGAGTGAACCTATCATTTAGTGACCTTGTGATGGATTAGATCCACACCTGGGTTTTCTTTGGGTCTCTGTGGTAAGCCCTCCTGTCTAACAGCAGCTTCAGAAATGATTATGAGACTGGAGCAGATAATGCTGTGTCCAGCAGGATAACCATGTAAAGGTTCTTTTGAATAAACTAGGAAGGTGTAGAAGTGAGGATGAACATTACTAGTTATATTTTTAATCAACTATTAACCATTCATTGTTTGGATAAGGTTTTCAGTGGCAGTTCTTACTCAATGGTATAACTTGCCTTCTAAACAGAAAACTAGCTTGAATTTTTTGCCCCTTTTCTCCATTTAAGGTGATAATTAAGGAAAGTAATTTCTGGTTATTATAGCTTATTTTTCCATCAGAACTAAAAAACAGTGATTTGTTTCAAGAAAGGACAGAGTCAGAAGTTTGAACATGCTTTCTGAAAAAAGATATCATTTTCTAGTAGAGTAGAAAGGTGAAGGTTGTGAGTTCACATGGTCTAGACTGATTTTATTCTCTGATCTTGAGAAAGCTATTTAACATCTCTGTGGTCATATTACCTTATCTTTCAAGTAGGATTTCCAAACTCTCATAGGGAGTGACAGAAATAATCATGAACAACACCTATATTAAAAAAAAAAACAAAACAGTAACAATAGAAATAAGAAAGTTATGACAAAACAAAATGCTTATAAGTATACTTAATGAACAACTATTGATCTCAGTTTCTAGATAAAAATACTTCGTTATTTTTAAGAAGGAGTGAGTCTCCTTGGAAAATGTTGCCTTAAAAATAATGTCAATATACAGAAGAACATACCAAGGGTAAAAATAAAAATCCTATGTTTCCTTAAAGCAATCTGTGTTTGATTTATTTTTAGGAATTAAATATTGATTCTGGCTCTATATGAGGGTAGAGAACCATAGTATCTGGAAGGTAAAACTGACTTTTGTCGATCAAACACATGCAGTTATGTCAAAATATTACTTAATGTGGTAACCTGAATCCCAGTTTAAAGTAGGATCTAAACAGGATAACGGTGAAATAGACTACTGCTGTATGTAGATAGACAGATAGATATAGATAGATACATGTTTGTTTATATACCTGTGTCTATAATTTGAAATATTCTCTGATTATATTATGTCTGGTCATGATGTCAGAAGTATTCCCTTTATTTTACCTGTTTTTTTTGGAGCTACTGGAGGTGTGTTACAGTCAGTGGAACATGGAACTAACTATTAAAAGCCTTGTGACTAAGTTACTTAGTAATTTTATCTTTCTGGGTCTTATTTGTAAAATAAAGGCGCTTAATGGAATGATTCTAAGAAGAAATGCCTTGCCTTTCTTTGTATGAAGTCTATTGGAGAAAATTCTAAACCTGCGTTTACTGTTGTCTGAACTTTAAAAAATATTGATAAATCTTTGAACTCAATTGATATACCATTAACTTGAATTTTTACAGCAAAATTATCCTAAAAGAATAACTACCTTCTTAGTGGGTTGATTGATCTCTTCCTTGTTAAATTTTTCAAAATGATATATAAATAAAATCTCATCCTTTTTTATTGTGCAGTTAGAATAAAGATGATCTTCAATTATATACTATAAACCTATATGCTAATTGTTTTTAAATTAATATATCTTAAATTTACTGAAAGGGATACCAAGACCTGATAAATTATTCAAAGGAAAGAAATTAACATTGAGCTTTTTAATCTTAGGTACTCATTACTCTCACATTTAATCCAGTGCTATCAACCTTGTCTTTATCATTTGTTATCTTCTTTTAGCCACAATAAAATTTTCTTATAACTTCCAAAAGAATGAGTAAAGGGAGCACTAATAAATTAAGAAAAATTTTCAGAGAAAAATATAATATGCTAAAGATTTATTTCTAAAGGTTAATAGGAAAATTGTACATAGTTTAGCCTATTCTGTGCATTATGTTGCTTATTAAATGAAGTAAACATTTTAAAAACTTTATTTTGATACCACCAATCTACTACTTCTATTTATTTTTTGGTTTACCCAATTTCTCATTTATTATGATATCAATAATTATATTTTCATGTGTACTTCCTAAATAAGTCATTGGTGTTAATCTTTCTGTATTTAAAATCTTGCCATTAAATTAAAAATAAAAAAGTATTGACTTTTACTGAAGTTAATATGGACAGAGTATTCTTTTCCTTCCTAAGTTTACAGTACTTTTGCACTCAAGTACGGGCTAGAAAACGTTTGTTTAAAGCCAGCAGGAGGAGCTCTCACCTTGCCGGGTCCAATGCTGTTAGTGTGCCTGAAAAACCTGAATTTGTGGGGGCTTTGCCTGTGAAGCAAGTGATAAAATTTAAACATGTATCATATATAATGGTGTTAAAAATAAAAATAAATCCTCAGTTTTATTTTGATATCAATGGATCCTTCACTTGTCAGGAATGCAAATTTGAAATTTTGCTGTTAAGAATTTTTAAAAGGTATGATTGCAGTTTAATGAGGAAAGTAAAGCAATTATGTAAATCTTGTTTCTTGAAGCTACTAATAAATTAAAAAAATGCTTCCTAAGGATCTAAAGTGTTGTAGGTATATACATATTTTCTTTTTTGTTTGTTTTGAAATGAATATATTTTAGTTTACAAATTATAAATATTAAGAACCAAGCAGCCCAACTGTATTTTAGAAAAAATAATCATATCAATGAATGAATTAATTTGCCAATCTATGAAAAAGAAATCTCCGTTGGTAGACTTCAATATTAGGGATTTTTGAACACTTTACTCCAGTAAACCCCTTGATTTAAATGGCATAATTTGTAGGTAGTACCAGTGAAGTTTCTGTAGAACCCATTGATGAGAAAACCAGGATATAAACTTATCTAGATTTGGAATCAGAAAAATAAATGATTTTTCTCTGCATCTACAAAAATAAAAAAACAAATGATAAAGTTTTATACTCTAACTTAAAAGGAAGGAAGAAAACACTTTAAAAAAAAGTTTAAAGGTTTTAAATACTTTTTAAGGGATATCCTAGCATCAATCTTTTGGTTGTAATCACTTTGTGATCTAAGGAAAATTATGTAACCTCTCTGAGCCTCAGTTTTCTCATCTGTAAATTGAGTATTTTAAAAAAGAAACAACTTACAGGACAATGTGGAGATTCCTTCAAGAGGGAAATATATAGACCATCCTTCCTACAGTGACTGAATTACTATCATGACTTTAACAGCCTGCTAGCAAAATAATGATGTATTCCAAAAATATAAATGTGCTAAAGGAGTAACATTAAACTTTTGAGTGCCCCAAAGTGGATACTGGTGTTACATACTTCTGAATTATTTTCAATAGTATATACCAAAAATAAAATAACATTTATTTAATAATAAGATTAGAGTTTTGAATATTTATTATATCTTCAGCTTTTTTTCTCTAATATGTGAGACTATTTTTTTACACCGAGTGAACCCACACACCATTAAATATCATTTTGTGAATTTGCATGTGTGTGTTTGTGCGTGTATGTGTATATGTATGTGTGTATGTATACATATATAGATATATATGTATTTGTACTTTCTTTTACTTCTAGGCTTGTTAGAATTGTATGTTAATATGGAGTAAATGAGGCTTTAAAGAAAGCCTTTTTAAAAGCTCTAGCCCTTTATGTGTCCTTTCATCTCTTTATGTGCTATTAGCAGCATAAGCCATTAGCTAAATATATTAATACATTAAGAGTAGAAAATGGTGTAGCCTAATTCGATCATTCCTTCTTCATTTATTAACTGAAATATTTCAATAAGAGAAATGCACTGCACCCTGGTGGTGCAGTGGTTAAGAATCCACCTGCCAATGCAGGGCACACAGGTTCGAGCCCTGGTCCGGGAAGATCCCACATGCCGTGGAGCAACTAAGCCCATGTGCCACAACTACTGAGCCTGCGCTCTAGAGCCCGTGCTCCGCAACAAGAGAAGCCACTGCAATGAGAAGCCTGCGCACCGCAATGAAGAGTAGCCCCCACTCGCCGCAACTAGAGAAAGCCCATGCACAGCAGTGAAGACCCAATGCAGCCAAAAATAAAATAAATAAAAATAAATAAATTTAAAAAAAGAGAAATGTTCCTTCATTAACTATTTCCTTATTCAGAAGTATTTCATATAGAAAAAGCAAAATAAATGTTTTATTCTTTTCAGATTATTTACCAGTTTTTAAAAATAATGATTTCCTAGTGTACTGCAAAAGTTATTAGTAGTTATTAGTAGGTATATTTTATCATTATGAATGCATGGATTTAAGCATGTTTGAAGTGTTTCAATCCCTTATAGTCATTAACCTTGTGTATGATCAAATTATAAATTTTAGGCCAGGGGAAGCCTATGCCAGTTGGTTCCGGTGTCCTTTTTTTTTTTTTTTTTTTTGCTGTACGCAGGCCTCTCACTGTTGTGGCCTCTCCCGTTGCGGAGCACAGGCTCTGGACGCGCAGGCTCAGTGGCCATGGCTCACGGGCCCAGCCGCTCTGTGGCATGTGGGATCCTTCCGGACCGGGGCATGAACCCGTTCCCCTGCATCGGCAGGAGGACTCTCAACCACTGCGCCACCAGGGAAGCCCCCTGTGTCCTTTTTACATGACCCTAGTAAACATTGATGTATTCCCTGATTTGGTATAAGGACTATAAAGCACAACCAATGAAGTAATCTTACAAAAAATAAAAATAAGTGGAACCCAGATCTGGTCAAGCCACTAAATATATCTACCAATTTAAAGGAAATACAGGGAATGGGGGAACATGTTCAATGATATCTCACGAAAAGGAAAATCTGGAATGTGGGATAAGACCACTTTTGTGGGTCAAAATTTTTGCTAGTAAATTTGATTTCATGTAGTGAAAAGGTAACTGGCTATTTAAAACAACAGTGAGATACTGTTGCACACCTGTTAGAATGCCTTAAAAAATCTGGACAATACCAAGTTCTGGTGAGAATGTGGAACAACTGGAAAACCAGACATTCTGCTAATGGGAAAGTAAAGCTTTACAGCCATTTTGGAAAACAGTTTTACAGTCTTGAAGAATTAACATTCTTTATATAACCCAGTAATCACTATTTACCATGGAGAAATGAAAGCATATGTTCACATAAAAATCTGTATATGAAAGTTCATCAGCTAGGGAATTCCATGCAATAGAATACTTTTCAGCAGTAAAAAGCAACTGAGTGTTCAGTTGTCCATATAGATACACATAGCAACATAGATGAATCTCAAATGCATTATGCTGAGTGAAAGAAACCAGGCTCAAAAAGTTTCATACTGTATAATTTCATTCATTTGACATTATGGGAAAGGCAAAGCCATAGTGACATAAGTCAGATTAATGGTTGCTCGGGGCTGGGGTGGGGAAAGGATTCATCATAAAGGATCAGAAGGGAAATTTTGGTGGTGATGGAAATATTCTATAGCTTGATTGTAGTGGGGGTTACATGGAAGTAGGAGTTTGTCACAATCCCTAGAAATGTACGTTTAAAAAAGGTGAATTTTGTTGTAAGTAAATCATACCTCAATAAACCTAACTTTAAAAAAAGAAAATGGGGGAACCTATAGATTAAAAAAGAAAAAAAAAGACCTCACCATAATGTATAGAACCTATTTGGATCTTGACTTTCTGTTAAAATAAGTTGAGACCATAGGAACATTAAATAATGACTGGATATTTGATGACATTAAGTAATACATACTATTTATAGTAGTGAATTGTTATTGTAGTTATATTAAGAGGAGTCTTCATCTTGGATATACATATTGAAATTTTTACAGATGAAATCATATGATACTGGAATTTGCTTCAAAGAAATCTTGCAGTGAGAGTAGGTAAACATTTATAGATGAAATAAGATTGGCTATAGGTTTGTAATTATTGAGGCCGAGTGATTAGTACAATGAGGGTTCATTGTGCTGTTTTCTCCACATTTTAAATTATTTTTGAGAATTTTGCATAATAAAAATTAAAGAATTATGGCTCAATTTTACAAATGTATGCTTAGTGAATATACTGGAAGAATAATCTGCAATGAGTATGTAGAGTTTATCCAAGAAATTTAAGCATGGTTTCATACTAAAAATCAATAAAATGTATCACAGTCAAATAAGAAAACCCACCGAATCCTTGCTATAGACACTAAACAGCAGATGCCAAGTAACAGACTTCCAGTGACATTTTTTAAAAACTACAAAAACCCCTCCACTTTTTTAACTAGATGAAGAACTAAAACTCATGATGAGATACCAAAGGATTGTTTCTCAGAGTTCAGTCCATGACTGGCATCTGGGGGCCTTGAAGGTAATAGTTAAAATTAAAATCTGCTGAAACATGGGCCATACACATTAACCTGCTGGAAACACTACAAAAATCCTCTCCTGTTGATCTCTATCTATCTTTCTGGCCTCATTTCTATCCTCCTAGTTCCCCCAAATAATCTCCACTCCTACTCCCCATTCCAGCAACTGAGAACTGATTTAGTCATAGCTCAGTTACTTTATAGAAGGTATTCTAAAATAAATTTGTTTCTCGTCACATCTGATTAAAGACCCCCTCATCCTAGCCCAGCCCAAATTGCATTTTCTTTATGAAATTGTCCCAGACCTGCCCTACCAGCCTTAGCCTAACTTAATTGCTAAGCTATTATATAGTTTTCAATTTTAGAATTTAACAGAGTATGTCATGATTATTTGTTTGCATGTCTTCTCAACCAGATTATGAGTTACATTTGGTCAGGGAAAAAGGTGCATGGTTTTTATTTTTGCTTTTGCCTTCTTTAGCAATAAGTATACTAACACATACAATAATAATGTAATCTACACTTTAAAAATATAGATTTCTTCAAAATGAGTTGTTTCCGTACCTTGCCAATCATATATAAGGGCAGTTAATAACACACAAAGAAAATATACAGGCAGGCCTGCTTTAAAAGTTTTTCTTTCTTTAATGTGGTATAAAAAAGACTATATATGAAAATGGGGGGAAAAGCAAAGGTGATTATTTCATTGTTGGTTTGTAAAGTGACCCTATACTCATGCAGGACAAGGAAAGAGAACAAAGAAACAGATCACTCCGGATTGGTAGGTGGCAGGTTTAATAAGCAAGGGAGCTTATGCACAAGGCTTGTCTTGGGCGGCTGTCAGACGAGTAGATCTCTGCACTTGACCACCAGAGGCTTAGAGACTTCAACTGGGTTCAGTCACGTATACCATCCAGATGGTTTCGGTAGCACCTTATTCTCTCAGGGCTCTGTCATTGGAACAGCTATCACTGTGGGAATGATAGGCAGAGCATAGTTCTAAGGACAGGGGAGGAGCTGAGGAACCTCCCACCCATTGCTCAGGTCCAGCTTATGAGTCATCTGGTGGTCATATCCTCTTGATTAACCCCTCCAACATTCATCAATTTTAGAAGTCAGCTATTAAAAATGACTTTGTTAGTACTGTTACTCAGTCATCTATTTCATTTAGCATGTTAAACACCACACTATTTTAAAATTAATTTATAACCACCTTATATATTTTATATTTACTCAACATTATTAAGTATTATATATTAAGATTTAGTACCTACAAATAATTTTAAAGTAATTTAACTTATTAAAGCTAATACGATGAATAATACTAAAGGTCGTTGACATTAATGATTTAAATAGCTGATTCATTCTTATGTCAATTGAGAAGTTCATGCAAGTTTTTTTGTTTCGTTTAATTCCAGTTGTGTTGCTTGATACAACAACTGTACTGGGAGAGCTAGGATGGAAAACATATCCATTAAATGGGGTAAGTTTAAATATCTTTTAAAATTGTTTTTCTTGTTAGGTTTTTAGGGTCTGTTATAATAGTTCAAGAAAGAAAAACAGTGTGGTTTTGGCTGTATTAAGTATGAATTTTAGTGTATAAATTAAATTACATAGGAAAGATTAAAATGCAATTAGAACTGCTAACCAATGGGAATGATGTATAAAATTATTTGCTTTCTTCTAAATTAGTAATTGTTCTTTAATATAGTGTTTATACATAGTAGTATCAGAATAGCTATCATATAAATATTTTCTTTAGAAATAAAATTTTATGTTCAAGACACTTTTATTTTCTGGGTATATGCTTGTTAAATTTGGTAACCTCACTGAGTATTTGTACATAAACAAACTTTAGATTATCATAGCATAAGTGTATTTTCCAGATACTAACAATTTGGTATTCATTAGAAAATATGAGTCAGCTAAAGCAGTATGTGTCTTTTGAACTTGGCAAAAAGATACATTATGATCAGGCTTTTGTTAGCTGAGTGTAGTTGCTTTTGAAAGGCTTATAAGAATGTATAATTTACTAAGTACACTTTTCCAGGTACTGACACCATTTTGGCTATGGTTGTACTTGACTTTTTATATGTTTTGATATATTTTGCATCATTTTCACAGTCAGTGTATTCCTACTATTTTTTTTCATTTCAAGCTAAAGTAGAAAGGGTGGTTTGTGATGCTTTTTACCTAGATTTTGTCTATTTAAACAAATCTTCAATAATGGAGGTAGTCAGCTGCTTTCAGATATACTTTGGTTAGCTTTTCTTCCTTTTTTTAGAAATGTATTTTTCTCATTCATCACATTCTTCCTTGATACTGTTTTACATTGCTTTTTCTGTTACATCTACAAATTTAAATCTGAAATAAGTTGGTTGACCCAAAATTGTTTTATATTTTTAGAATCATTCCAGCAATGCTGTTTCAATTTGACCTTTATATCGGCAGTTATTCAACAGTTATTCATTAAATGTGTATTTTCAACTAAAAATTCCTATGAAGAGTTTAATCTTTCTGTCTTTAACAGGTTATTTATTTATTTCTATTTGTCTGTTTATAGACTATGGCTTTATTTTTTCTGAAATTTACATTTTATTCTTACAGAGCACTCGTCAAACCATTTCTGAGAATGTATCTTTTAAACTAAGATTATGCTTTTACCTTCATTATCTTATTTTCATTAAAATGAATAAGCATCAGTATTCGTTGAGTGTGTTAAGTGTGTTATGTTTATCACAGTTACTTTCAAGAAGTGAATGAAACTTCTTTTTCGGAATACCCTTTCAAGATATATGCATATCTCGTTTTCTCAGTATATGAAGTAACTTATAAGAACTTACAAATATTAAGTAGTTTACAAGCCCCACTTTTTCATTTTCTGGAAAAAAAATGACAAAAATATTAGCAGTCATACTATCACTGACCTCATCTTGTCATAGCCAAAGGATCACGTGAGGAACAGGAGTTGTGCTCTGTTCTAGTGATTGTGTTTGGCTTGATCAGGCTGCATTTCTTTTTTTTTTTTTTTTTTTTTGCTGTACGCGGGCCTCTCACTGCTGTGGCCTCTCCCGTTGCGGAGCACAGGCTCCGGACACACAGGCCCCGCGGCCATGGCTCGCGGGCCCAGCCGCTCCGCGGCATGTGGGATCCTCCGGGATCGGGGCACGAACCCGTGTCCCCTGCATCGGCAGGCGGACTCTCAACCACTGCGCCACCAGGGAGGCCCAGGCTGCATTTCTTAAAGCAAACTGGTAACCAGGAGACACAGGGACTTACAGAGTTACAAATAAACTTACTGCTATTGTTCTTGTAATGATTTTGTCATAGGTGTTATGAAATGGGGAATTTTTCTACTTCTGATTTATTATAGAGAGAGGGCAGAATTGTTTGAAAAGTGATGCTTACCTCATAGTTTTCTATTTTCCAGACACTGCACTAAGAATTTTATCCTTTTTTTTCACAATTGCCCTCTGAGGTATGTCTTAGTTCTCTTTCCCTGTTGGAGAAACCCAGTTTTAAAGACGGTAAGGAACAAAATTTACCAAGAAGTTATAGGCCAAACAGTGAGTGACGGATTCCAATTCAAACTAAATTATTTCTGACTCTAATACCTGTATACGTATTATGGTACACTAACAGAGAGGAACATTGGAAACTTTATGAAAAGGCAATTACTTATGTGTGCTGTTTGCATAATTGATTCATATTTTTTTCTCCCCTTGATAAACATACTACTAAACTGAGATATACATTTTGGGCACCAGCCAAGAATGAACAAGAGGAAAGAGAAAGAAGCAGGGAAGGAGACTACAGTAGAAAATAAATATGATAGAATAAGGTAGAAAAGGAAAAGATGGTTAAAAATTCATTGAGCATTTACCATATGCTAGGGTTTGTTCAAAGCACTTTACTCACATGGGTCCTAGAAATCAAGTATAAATTTTCCTTATTGAAAGATGTGAAAATTGAACTTCAGGTATATTAAATAACTTCTTCATGGTCACAGAGCAAGGAAATAATGCAGCAGAATTTCTAAGCCAAACATATTTTAATCTTCACATGTATTTCACAGTAGGTGCTTTTTATTTCTTTGAAGATTCTACCATGTAAAGATAAAGGGCAATGAGCAATACGTATAGACTACAGAGGGAACAATAACACATGGATTCAGACATTCAAAAGTAAATTGAATACTCAATTACCTTGGAATAGGCTATTTGACTTTTAGATTATCCCCCCAAATAATAATGCATATATGGCAAGTGTCAGCAGTAGGAATACTTGAAAATAGGAGCACATGGACATATTTTATAATAGATATGGATAAAGCTTCATGAATTAGATAAAACAGAGGTGAACCAAGGGAAACAATAAACTGGATAGATGACGTAAGTAAATTTTAAAGAAAACATACAACTTAAATTTCTCTTTTAATGAAGAGGATAGATTACGGACAGGAATAGAGCTTTACTTAGTGCTATTTGTAGTTTAAAACAAGTAAGGAAATAATTAGTAAGGATAGAAAAACTTTGAAAACAGTCTTCTAAAAATGGCAAGAATGAAAATCATCTAGACATCATAATTGGTTAAATAATTTAAAATCTATAGGAACTGTAAATCAGTGTATAACATTTAAACTACCATTTATATCTGTGTATTAAAATTATAATTAAATATATTTGACATTGTGTAATTTTTTAAGGTTCTCAGGTTTTTTGAGCCATGCTAATTTGAATGGCCATTTTAACTAAAGTTGCCTTTTCTCAGAGACACTACTTCAGTTGTTTTTACAAATATGTCATGGGTAGAAAAGACAATAGATGATATATTTGACAATCTTATGGTATAATATATATTTGGTGTTTCTCTGAATAAAGTATTTCCTAGGAGTAACTTTCAAACCAATAAAATTTTTTTCCATAAAGAATTGAACTAAGAGATATTTTTGAAATCATATAATGTATGATTTATATTATGAATCATATAAAATATATGCTTTAGTAAATTAATTCATAGTGGTTTTAATTTTTGTTGAGTTTTTTTTTTTTTTTTTTTTACTAAAAATACCTATTCCACCCTTAGTAACATGCTGATGTAATTACAAGAGTAGGCATTCATGATGTGCCTGTAAACAAAACCATTACTGATTATTTGAATATAACATAAGCACCTCTGGTTAGCAAATATGGAAAATAGATGAATAGTTTTGAGCAAATGACATTTTAGGCTTGCAACAATTAAAAGAAAATATATTTATTTTCTTGCTTGCTTGTCAACTCATTTTTGCCAACATCAAAAATACACTTTCTGTTTTTAAAAGTCATGTCCAGAATTCAATTTAACACGTTTCTCTTGTTCCATGTACTCTTTTGCAGTTTGGAAATAGGTCTACACAATCATAAGGCCAGAGAGAGTATCTTCAGGTAGTTTCGAGTAATGTTTTGTGAAAGAATAATAAAGGGAAGGATGAATTCTGCTTGAGGAAGATTGGTAGTAGGATGTGACCCATCAGCTCTTTCTTATAATCTGAGGAATCACATATGGGCTGGAAGAGAGGGTAGAAGGCACCTTTTAGGAAAAGAGAGTGGCTTGAAGACAGGCACCGAATTCTTAAATGTATGCATTAAGTTTTAGGGACGTTGAGAATAATTTGTGTGGCTGAAGAGAAGGGATGTGGTGGGAAATAAGGCTACGATTATAGGCTAAGCTGTACTGTAGGAGACTTAGAATTTCAGTGTCTTAGTTGATTTATATAGTGTGTATCTCAGCCCCTGTAAGTAGAAGTACTTTCTGGATTTGCTTAAACAATAAAAAATTATTGAAGCTTTCTTTTGTTTAAGACAATAACATAAACCCTTGGAAATGAAAGACACCTTGGAAAATTGTTAGCAAAGGATGTTCAAAATATAGGTGTTCTTATTGATATGTTGAGAACAGAGTGAAGTTGAATAATTATATTTGTATAGAGTATGGAGCTTGGTTTTAGAAAAGAATGAATACTTCAGTGATTGGGAACCAGTGGTTGTAATTCTTAACGCTGTGCTCTCACTGTCTAATGTCAAGAATTTTATATCTACATAATTCAAAACTGTTAAGAACTTTATCCTGTAAGTGTCCCTTCTATCCTTTATCTGTCTATGTACTACACTAAGGTAATAAAATTATGATGATCTCGTGGAGTAGCTAACAGAGTGCCATGATAATCAATGAAAGAATGCTGCGTCAATAAAAATTTTTGCATAGCACTATAGAAGTTATGTGAATACTCTAAAAGTGTTTTCACAAACGTTAAGTATAGGCATATGCCCTGGATTTTCTATTTGCTATTAGTAACTAATAATTGGTTAATACGAAATCTTACTCTGTGCAAAACTGAAGGACATATTTCAGTTTTGAAAATCTCCTGGGAAGGAAGCAGCTAATCTTTAAGAATTCATGCTATTTTAATGCTAATGAGAAAAAAAGAAACATGAAAGACATGGCCCAGGCAATAACTTTGTACAAAAGAAGCAATTAAAAAATATATATCTCCTGAGTTTGTTCTCATAATCTGAAAATGTATGAAAAAAATTATATAAATTTTCTTGACACAATTAACACTCATGTTTACTCCTTTTCTTTGATATTTTTATTTATTCAATTTATTTTTAGCCAATATATAACATTGTACATGAAAGAGAATACAGTAAGAGGGCCTGTAAGTTAAATGTGACATTCAAAATCCTTAATACCCTTTACATATCAGTCCCTATTCAGTGCCACACAACCGTGGGGGGTTGTCATATTGGGGCATCTTGGCTCAGTATTAACTCTGACTAATAAAAAGTAATTGCTGTTAACCAGAAAAATAAAAGACTTTTCATAATATAAAAATTGGATTCCATGATTAAAAACTTATATTGTTTCCTTTGAGCTTTAGTAGTTATATTTGATACTTCTTAAAATTTAATAGCCATGTGGCTTTTTAATTTAATACTGTAATTGAAAAGATAAGTGACTTATTTGGGTAGCCACATGCTGGTTTTTAAAGGTACTTATACCTGAATAAAACCTGTTAGTTAAAGCATAGAATTTCATAATAATAATAAGTCCATAAAATATTGTTTAATTTATACCTAAAATTATACATACTTAATGTTGATGAAAAAACTTGATTTTTAAGCACCCTATCAACTTAGATGATCATTAGGGTTTGAATAATGCAAGATCATACAGGGTATATGATCTTACCTGTTAAATATAGTGAATTAGTGTTACGAAATTTACCCTGAGATAGAAAAAAGGGATACAAGTCATTCATGCCTAAATAAAAGTTATGAGTGAACCTAACAATTCAGTCATTATTGATTCTTATAATGAAAAAACTAATGATTTTTATAATAAAAGAGGCTTATATTGCAATTAAACTGTGTAGACAGCTACTTTATTCCATATGTCAGAGCCCATTATTTCCTAATATCATTGTTCCAAAGTTGAAAAATCAAAGTAGAATGTGTTTATGATAGAGAATAGAATACCTACTAATACTGATAGTTAATTTCTGTATTTCATATAGTAAGAACCAATTTATCATAGTAGCTTATTTTAGTGCTGCATTTTTATTCATTTTGTAATACATAGAAATTATCCAAAACTACATGTATGTGTTTGAATTCTGAAAATATTTATAAGGTTATAATTTCTGTTAAAAATAGATGTGTCAGTTATTGTTTTCAAAACTGATATCTAGATAGTTTTCCTTCTGAGAAACTTCACAACATATGTGGTAGTTTTCTAAATATCTGTCATATTAATTTCAATCATATTGTTTCACATTTGAAAGAAATTGCTTTTCAGTTTTGAACGTTTCTATTGTCCTATCCCCAAACTCAGAGGTTCTTGCCTTAGTTATGTCCAGTCTGTTAATGAGCCCATCAGAGGCATTCTTCATTTTCCATTACATTGTTCTTGATCTCTAGCATTACTTTTTGATTCGTTCTTAGGATTTCCATCTCTTTTCATACGTCTTCTTACATGTTGTCCAAGTTATCCATTGAAGCCTTTAGCAAATTAAAAAATCCCTGGTCTGATAATTCCAATATTCCTGACATATCTGACTCTGGTTCTGATGCTTCTTCTCTTTAAACAGTGTTTTTTGACTGTTATTACATCTTGTAATTTTTAATTGGAAGGTGGACATGATGTGTGGATAAAAGGAACTGAGGTAAATAGGCCTTTAGTAATACAGTGGTAAGCTGTGGGGGGAGAGAAAGTGTTTTATAGTCCTATAATTAAGTCTAAGGCTTTTGGTGAGCCTGTACCCCTGGACTGTGAACTTTACCAGGGCTTCTCAATTTCCTTTTTCCCCCTTAGGTGGACAGGATGGCTAGAGGGAGCTTAAGTTAGGTATCTCCCTCCTCCTACATGGAAGCCTACAGCTGGATAGAGCTGGGTATTTTCCTTTCCTCAAGTAGATTAGGCTCTGTCAAAACCCCAGCAGGCAGGTAGGGCTCTGGTAAAGTACTTTTTCCTTAGGACAGACCTTGTTAAGAAGAGCCGAGTGCTCTGGCATATTTCAAAGTGGTTCTTTTACATTTACTACTGTTAGCAACATTGTATAGTATATAAGTGGCTGAAACATTTGCTTAAAAAGTTTCACAAATTATGATTGTACTTAATTTTCTCTACCTTCTGTTTTTATTCAATGAACTGTCTGAATTTTTCACTTTCTCATCACCTCAATCACTACTGGTAGCAGTTGGCTTTATTTTCAAGTCCATTTAATCTAAAAAATGAATCAAGCTTTTATGCCTTTGATTACATGACATTACTGCTGCTATTCTTTCAATAAAGGGAGACATCAGAGTTGCCCATGGTGTGCAGTTTGAGTAGTAGACCATGACAGTCCCAGGAGCTTATAGAAATTTAGTTCCACATATCTTGGCTTCACAGGAGACCTACTGTAAGTTTCTAACCCCAAACATTCAAATTGTTAATGTCATGGGTCTGCAATAAAAACTGTGCTTAAACATTTTATATATTTTTCATTTAATCCTAATAATGCCTATGTGAAGTAAGTATTATTAGCATCATCATTTTACAAATGAAAAAGCTGAACCTGAGAAAAGTTACATCACCTGCCCAAGTGTGTGGTGACATTTAGCTGGTACTAAAGCCAGCGTCATCTCAATTCCAAAACCAGGATTGTTAGTGACTCAGCGTAACATGGATTGATTTTCAACACTGTGATTGGTGCTATGGAGAGTGTAAAATAATCTATACATTCGCTCAAGTGCAGTCTTAATCTAGTTACAGTGTTATTACAATGATCCAGATTTTGTGTCAAAAGATACGTGGTTACTGAGAAGTGCTAAAAACATATTAATTCATCTTTGAAGACCAAAGGATATCCCAAAGCTAAGAATGGTTAATTATTAAGTACAGTTGTTTAGTTAGTGGCATAACAATATTTGGTGCATGTTTAGATTGTTTACATATTTTTTTTCTCTTAGAAAAGAACTAAAGAAATATTCCTCTAGTGTATTTCTTCTGAGTCTGTTCTTTCGTGTCTCATTTTTAATAAATATGTCTTTATACATGTCTGTTATTGACTGTAAGCTAAAGGGTAAAATATAGAGTAGTCCAACACAAAACCCAAAACATCCTTGTCGAAATAAGTATATTAGAAATGTTATAGAAATTAGAGAACACAATTAGAGAAATGTTAGAGCTTGTCCTTCTCACACCATCTTCTAAAGTAAATTGACCAAGAGGCTTGTTGAGGGATTTCCACTATGGTTAGTGCCCAGATGCCCTATTCCTTCAACCATAACTTAATGAGACAAAGGTAGACACCTGGTTGAAAGACAGCCAATTAATTGGCTAATCAGCTACCTGTCATCTCTCACATATGATTTCCATAAATGGCTAAAGCAATCACATTCCTTTTTAGGAATTTAGGATTTCTAAGTTCAGAGCTGAATGGAAATGGCAATCAGAAACTTCTGCCATAAAGATTCACTGAAAGATTCATGCATAGAAAAGGAGTAGAGCAGAGGGGCTCTGATAAACCAGAATCACGTGCAAGTAAAAGTTCTAAGAGAACAGAAAACAAAACAAAACAAAACAGTAGTTGAAGGGCAACCAGTCAGTAGTAAGAGAATGGAGAACATAGCACATGCAGAGAAAAAACATGAGAAAATGTAGAGTGGGGTAGTCCGTACTTCCGGAGCTGACCAGGTTACTGCTAAATCTCCAGGTGCAGATCTTTAATATTTTAAAAATAAATTCCCTTTGCATGACCTACCAAATTGTAAAGGTAGATTGTAAACTTGATCATGATGACGATGATGATGATGACTACAATGACGACAGGAGAAAAAATAGGAGATGGCACTATATTGAGTTTGACCAGGAAACGTGAAGAGCCATGGAAGTTAGAACTCCTTGAGGATAATACAGCAACATGAATCATCCAGAGCTATAGGCCTTCTTTTTTTTTTTTTAAGATCTTTATTGGAGTATAATTGATTTACAATGGTGTGTTACTTTCTGCTTTATAACAAAGTGAATCAGTTATACATATGTTCCCATATCTCTTCCCTCTTGTGTCTCCCTCCCTCCCACCCTCCCTATCCCACCCCTCTAGGTGGTCACAAAGCACCGAGCTGATCTCCCTGTGCTATGCGGCTGCTTCCCGCTAGCTAGCTATTTTACGTTTGGTAGTGTATATATGTCCATGCCATTCTCTCAGTTTGTCACAGTTTACCCTTCCCCCTCCCCATATTATAGGCCTTCTTTTATCAAATCTTGCATGGGTAAATGATCTCCCCTGCATGTGGGCAATCAGGGAAACAGGTGAATAAATATACATAGTTTATTAGAACCCATAAATTTTTAAATATTTAATACCTGAGCAACTATGAGATGTGACACTTCTCTCTGCAGTATCTCAGAATATTCCTTCTTGTATAGCAAACCCTACAAGTAAATACGTAAGTAAATGGCTTTCTGCCTTATTTTTCACTGGTTGAAAGAACATGTATTGGATAATGATGAAATTAATTCTGTGGTAAGGAAGAGAAGTAAGAGAAAAGCAGATAACAATGAATTAGGAAATCAGAATTGAAAGTATTTACTGACATCTGTGAATATGTACTTAGCGTATATTCTCAGGGAAGCTGAAAAATAAGTACGTATGCTATTCATTTTCCAGTATCTCCACTGTTCCTTTTTTTTTTTTTTTTTTTTTTTTTTTTTTGCGGTACACGGGCCTCTCACTGTTGTGGCCTCTCCCGTTGTGGAGCATAGGCTCCGGACGTGCAGGCTCAGCGGCCATGGCTCATGGGCCCAGCCACTCCGCAGCATGTGGGATCTTCCCAGACCGGGGCACGAACCCGTGTCCCCTGCATCGGCAGGTGGACTGTCAACCACTACGCCACCTGGGAAGCCCTCCACTGTTCTTTAATGTATAGTCTGGAAGGTGTCTTCTTGTAAACATATCTATTTTTAAAGATATGGGTTACTTTAAGCCATTACCCTTGATTTACATAATATAGTCTTTTCTTTATTCTATTTTTTGCATTGTTACTCATGAAACTTTAACTTTGTCTCCTACTTCTGAGAGAAGTTTCCAGTTGTCCTTTTAAAATGAACTCCCAAATTGTATATTCTAAGCTAAGATTCTGGTTTTATCAGAAAGTTCTAATTATTTTAACTATAGTCATTTCAAATATTTATAAACCATTTCATTTATAAATGAAAGAGTCTATACTCAATCCAAAGTAAGCACATACAAAGTTAAATTCTCTCATGAAACCCTAAAGGATTATTAGTGAAATACTTAACAACTAAATGAAATATAGTAGGCCAGGGATTTTTATAAATTTGTTTGTATTTTAAGTGATTGACTTACTCTTATGCCCCATAACCAGTCACCAAGTCCTGCTGATTCTACCTCCTAAAGCTCTTTCAAATCAGTCTTTATCATCAGTGCATCAATCTGGGTCCTCATCATTCTTCTCCAAATTACCATGGTTGTGTTTTAAATTGTCCACTTGCTTTGGGTCTTCTCTGGCCCCTTCCACCAACCTTTCCAATCCATCCTTCATTTGTTGCCAGAACTGATCTTCTAAAGTGAAGATCTGATCCTGTCTCTACCCTACCTAACCCCTGCTTTCCTTACCTATATCATTTAACCTGTGACCCATAGCTGCCTCTCCATTTTTATCTTCATCCACTCCACCTTCTACCTTTTACTAAAGAGACTTTTGTGTTGATAATTTCTTCCATGTTAGTAACTTGCTTCCTCTTTTCTCTGGATATAAGACAGTGCTGTTGAGTTTATCTGGAAAGTTCTCTTACCAATCCCCACCTTCTCTGGCTTTCTCTTACTTTTTTTTTTTGTAAAGACAATTTTCATTCTTTTCTGGGAAAACTTATACTGTCAAAGATTGAATTAAGAATCTTTCTTGGGGGACACCAGGAACTCAGTGCATATCACAGTGTTTATCTCACAATATTTAAATGTCTGTCTCTTACTAGATTTTAAACTGTTGGAGGAATGGATTGGGTGTGTCATTTTGAGTTAGTGACTACCATATGACAGATGTTCAGTAAAAGTTGGTTGGATAGCTAAATAGATGTACAAGTAACAAATTATTCTACATACATATTGGTTAAAGGCTGTATTCTGCAAATCTCATTGGAGCTGGAACAGTTTGTTATTAACTTTGGGCATAATCAGATGTGACAAAAATACTAAATAATTGTGAAAATGGAACCCTTTTCTTATTCAGGATTGGTTTAGAGTACGGGTAGAAAAGTGTATATGTTTACTCTCATTTTTGTATTTTAGAGAATCCATTCATTTTCTCATTATCAATTTTCTCACTAAAATTGAAATTGAAAGGTGAGTGGGAAAGATATTTACCTACGAAATAAAAAGACTATAAAAGAGCTTATAAGCTATTTAAGCAACACTTATCAAGACATAATACACTTTCAAAGAATTAATGACTGGTTTAGAGCAGTGGATGAACTGAATCACATCTGGGAAATATTAACCCCAGACAGTTATTAGTACTGCACCTTGTTATTAAGATGAGAATAAAAAATAGACCATATGGATTTTTAATGGTTGATAGATGGACTGAAAATTTTAGAGAATTTATACTAACCAGTCAAGCTTTCAAAAAGCATAGGTCAGCATTAAATGTTAAATAGGTTTTGTACTCTGAATTCCATGCAATTAGTATTTTGAACTAATGTACCATAGTAAGCAAAATAGGTTCTTCAAGTGGATTGACTTTATTTTAGCAAAAAAACCCTGTTGTGCTCATAAATGTGATGCTTAACTTAGTCTTCATCTCCCCCATAATTAGGTAGCAATGTATACCAAATATTTCAATGAAATTAAAAAAGTCTTTAAATAAGAGAATGAATCTAGGATTTAAAATATATAAAAAATACAGACACACACACGTATATACATAGATGCACATCTATATATATGCAGACCACATTTGGAGAGGTAAAATTAAATCTGTATTATTGATTTAGATATCTCAATTTAATAATGTTATTCACTTAATCAAATTATCTGCTTAACTTAAATGTAGTGCTTTCTGATGCACACTAGGAGGATTTTTTCATGGTTCCTATTAAGAATTGCTCTAAGAAATACCCACATTGTAAATCTTTTTTTTTTTTTTTTTTTTTTTTTTTTGCGGTACGCGGGCCTCTCACTGTTGTGGCCTCTCCCGTTGTGGAGCACAGGCTCCGGATGTGCAGGCTCAGTGGCCATGACTCACGGGCCTAGCCGCTCCGTGGCATGTGGGACCTTCCCGGACCAGGGCATGAACCCATGTCCCCTGCATCGGCAGGCAGATTCTTAACCACTGCGCCACCAGGGAAGCCCCACATTGTAAATCTTAAAGTAAATAAATAGGTATAGCAAACGTATTATAGTTATTTTTATTCTTTCTGTCTATAAACACTGTATTAATTATTTGGATGACCATAAGCCCTGGTTGGCCTGGAATAGTCCTGTTTTTTTTTCTGTTGTCATATAATAATTATTAATTGTGCCCCATTTATTTTTAAAAGTGGTCCTCATTTGGATGATAAATTGTATGGTCACTCTAATATTAGTTCAGGTAATGTTAACCAAATTACAAATAAACATTAAATGTGTGATAATTCAAACATAAAAGAATATTATTCTCACTTTTGTAATAGTTTAAAGTGAGTTTTTCCTCCTCCTTGTATGGAAAGGGTAGCTGTCCTCCTCAAAATTTCAGAAGTGGGACACAGTACTTCTTATATCTTACTGGCTACAACACATTCACATTACTACACCTAACTACAAGGGAGGTGGAAAATTTAAGTTATCCTGGGAAGAGGAAGAAATGGACTTTAGGTGAATGGACTAAACTACTAGTTGTCACCCGATATCCATTCTCCTTTTTTTTGCTCTCATTAACAGAACCTTGATTTTGAAGAAGTGATATATCCAACTATAAAACCCTACAGTTTCTAGTGTATTTTGCTATTAGTTGTGACCAGAATACTATTCTAGCCAATGAGATGTAAATGGAGGTGTTTCGTGGAATTTCCAGGAAAGCTGCTTAAAATGAGCTCTGTCAACTAGAGGTCAACCTTTTGGATTAATACATTTCCCTTTTGCTGTCTAGAATGCAGATATGATGTCTAGCTCTTCAGCAGACACCTTGAATCCTAAGGTGAATTTGAGGATAAGATCACGTGCTAGGATGATAGAGTTGCATTAAAATTGTATGTGTGCTGTTGACTTCAGTAACATTAGAATATTGCCTTATATAATATTAAGTGAAATAAAGAGCAAAACATTTCTAGTCTTTATTTTTAAAATGTATATGTTGGAACAACATGAGAGGAAATATTAATAAAATCACTTATTAAGAATGTTTTACTCTAGGTCATGAGAATATGGTGATTTCGGTTTTTGTTCATATTTTCTATTTTTTAAAATTCTCTACAATAGGTTTATATTTCTTTTAATATTAAAATAGAACATTTACTGAATGTATATTTTATTTATTTATGTTCTAGTACATATTTTATTAATTAGTATTATTGTGTAATTTTAAGAGGATTTAGTGTGGCTTAGTGTTGATATTTTCCCAACGATCAAATGTTAGTAGAAAATGACTTCAAAATACCCCTGGAATCCAGAGCTTAATATAAAAAATTAGCATATATATTAGATTAGATATATGTAGAAATATACCTTAAAATACTATTATATGCTTCCTGAGATTAGAAATAAGAATAAGCAGAATCTGATTTTATTAGATACTAAGAGATGTTATCTACGATTGATATAAAAAATAAGAAAGACTGCCTCAATTCAAATGGTAGAAATTGTGATTCAGAGCAGAAAGAATTGTCAGTGTTTATTCAATAGTCATTAATTTGTTTTTTAATCTATTTATCCATCCATCCAGCAACTGTTCATTAAAAGCCCATGATAGAGGATCTTTTATATACCTTTTGGTTTTTGTAAATTTTTCATTTATTTATTAACTTTGATTATTTTTAAGTGCAAATCATCTACTTAAGATTTTAGAACCAGCCTTTTCCAAAAAGGCATTTAAGATTATAGTTTTTTAAAAGTGTGAACAATATTTCTGTCCTTTATCCTATTAGTCATGAAAAAACTACCACCAAATTAAAAGTTATTTCTCCCAATATTATTCATGGTATTTTAGGAAAAAAATCACATTCAAATAGATGTTACAAGTTTATTATAACAAAAAACAGTATGATTTTTAGAAATGTATTTTATTGTCATTCCCATACCAATACATTGGTAACAAAGTTTTTGTATCAACACTAATTGCCATCCAATGTGTTTTATGCTAAGTTTCAGGTCAGTACAACCCGCCCCCCACACACAGACACATACACACACACTCTGGCCCTCTTGGTGTGTCAGGGTTCTCAGTGATGAGTAGTGATTTTGCTATGTGTGTATTAACACACCAAATTTCTTCTTAGGGCAGCTATTTACTCATTACTCATTTGCTTTCAAGCAGTTCTTGGTAGGTGCTAGCAACAGACCACACTGAATAAAGACAGAGGTCAAGCTACCCTTTGTTTCTGGCTCTTCAGGTTTACACCTAGGAAGCAAGGAGGATGTTACTCAATCTTAAGGGCATCTTTCTGTACTCTCAACTCTGGACTGAGCTTCTGTTCAGAGACTCATTCTCCATTTAGAAAAGCAGTTTGCACCCAGTGCCTTCAAAATATGCTATTCTGTAGCCCATTTCCTTCTACATAAAAAGAAATGTGTCATTTGTCTTTGAGCAGATGCTAACAAATATAATCAGAAATTCTAATGTAGCTGCATATATTAGAGAGAATATCAAAATAAAGGGGGGAGGGTGCTAACTAAAATTAAAGTGTAGCTCAGTGACTTCCTTTATGTCGGAATTTTTCCAAATGAGTTCCAGAATTCATAAATATTTTGTGAATGCACTGATTGACAATGTGAATGATGTTATATAAATCTCCACAGCAAGTTTTGGCCTCCCAATTTATATGATTTGGTAATTTCTCCCTTTGCTCATGCAAAATGTAGTGTGGAAGAATGAACTAATTTTTGTTTTCAATGGTGAACCAGCCAGTGCTGCCACTTAGTGCCAGAATGTTCTCAAGGCAAAAATAGCTTGTCCCTCAATTCAAAATTTTTTTAATTCTAAGACCTTAAGACTTCAAAACCTAAAAATGAATGAAAACTAATGATTTTATAAGGTTTTATATTACTTGGGTTTTAAGAAATTAATATTGCTACAGTTACGTGTTTTGAAGTAAATATTACTAAAGAATGAAAACATATATTGAAACTAATATTTGAAGTAATATTATTAAAGAAGGAAAACATCTATTGAAAGTGATGATACATAATTGAAATTTAACCCTTAACTAGGGCAATGCCTAGAAACAAAGGGCAGCTTTTAGATATTGTTTTATAATCATTGTCCAAACTGTTTTTAATATTAAAGTAATGAACTCTGCCTACATAGTTATTTAATATTTATAATGTGACAAATATCAATATTTTATTGGGAGCCATGCTAAGGATAAAATAGAGATTAACATTGAAAACAATATAGAAGGATAGTTTAACCTCAGCAATACCTTCCTGCCTTCTTCATTTCCTCCTCCTTTTTACCACCACTTATCTAATTTGGGGAGTCACAGTAATCACTCAGAGTTGCAAAGGATTTTTCTATTCCCAGTGTTTTCCCATTCATAAATTACTTAAATAATTTGTATGACCAGTGATTCTTTATGTATACATGTAAGAAAATGTAATTTGTAGATAATTTCAGTAACCAACTAGTTAAAACTACAGCCCAATCAAGAATTATTATATATAATATTATATACCACATCATGATATATACTATATCATGTACTAGTTTCCTAGGGCTGCTGTGATAAATTTTCACAAACTGGTGGCTTAAGACAATAGTAGTTTATTCTCTCATAATTCTGGAGGTCAGAAGTCTGAAATCAAGGCACTGGCAGTGTCAAGCTCCCTCTGAAGACTCTAGGAAAGAGTCCTTCTTTGCATCTTCCAAACTTCTGGTGTTTGCCAGCAATCCTTACATCCTTAGCTGTATCACTTCATTTCTGCCCCCATCTTCAAGTGGCTGTCTTCTCTCTGTGTGTATCTGTGTCTTCATGTGGCTTCCTGAAAAGGACACCAGTCATTGGATTTTGGGTGTACCCTAATTCATTATGACCTTATCTTAACTTGATTACATCTATTTCAAATAAGGTCACTTTTACAGTTTCTAGATGGACATGAAGTTTGGGGGGTCACTATTCAACCCACTGCATGTCAGTGTATTAATTTTCATAGTGCTATAAAAGGTATACTCATGATTTAAAATAGAACAATATGACAGTAAAATATGTGGGCTGATTCAATATGAAGTCAATATTGTTGCTCAGTGTCTCTTTCTTTCTTCAAGGTTAACGTCTGATGTTCTGAGTATATAATCAAGTATGTACTCATCAAGGAGTAGTTGGAAAGCTAAGGAGAGTAAACCACATATGCATTAGTGAAAAATATTTGATAGTTATATGCTGGTAAAATAATTGCTCTGTGTCTTCTGTCTTTTAGTATTTCATTATAAGCAGTGGTCCTGTTGTCCTGGAGGTTGCCGTCTTTAGTGAAATCCAAAGAAATGATGTTAAATACAACACAGAGAATAATGGAAACAAAGGAATTTGGGAAATTTGCGTATTTTTCCAATTTCAGGAAGTAATCTTAATTCACAATTTAGGTATGAACTTCAACAGCCCTTATATAGATCTTGAAATGTTTCTGAAATGATGGAAACATGTAATCATTTTCTGTTAACTCTTAGTGGTCTTACCGGTGCCTCTCTCTGTCAGGCTTTGGTCTATCCTGAACTGTGAATCAATGGCAATTAAAGTAAATTATTATCCGAGATGGTTCCTTTTGAAAATGAAGTGAGCGTTATTAATAATTACTCTGGGACAATAAGTATAAACAGGGCATTAAATACTTCTGGCTATTTATTGATTTACTGATATATTTATTGGTAGTTGGAATAATTGTGTCCCTCACATGCCTCAACACAGAAAAAAGTAATGATCAGATATAGCTTCTTTCAGTCATGGTTAATGTTTCATAGTCACTGAATTAAAGAGGGGGAAAATAATTCAGTGAGTTGACTGAAAATTGGTGTTATCTGTTTTGCATAATCCCACAGACGAAAGAAATTACATATGTAATTTGGAAGAAAATGTAAAGGCTACTATCTAAGTTAAAATCTCACAGGTAATAAGTTAAATATTATTCTTGTACACATGTCCTTTTAATCCCAGGTGCTTGGATTACTGCAAATGAAATTAAATGGTATTGACAATCATCAGAGTGTTATTGAAAATATTCTGAAAGGAGACTTATGTTTTCTCTACAAAAAAGCTCCATTAATCTTGATGATACCTTCTTTGGGGAAAAGGATCAGAATTTTCTTTTTAGGATCCTCAATTTAAAGTAATTGCAAATTCAGTTATATAAGTTCATCTGTTGAGTCTCATTTATAACAGATGCTATGTGGAAAGATATATGTTTCAGGGCTGTGTTTTTCAGTGTTCAGTTATAAGAAAAAGCAAAGGAAATCAAAATAGAGAAAGAAGGAAGAAGATAGTGAATACAGTGAACATAAGAATATAGGAAATAGAGAAGGAAAGAGAAGGGGCTTCTGATGTACAGATAATATGGCTGTGATTGCGAGCATGGAAAGTGATGTTTGGTTTTGGAAATTCATTATTATCTACAGAATTTAGCAGAATAAGAAGGTTTACACAGAGTATTTTTACCACAGGAATAGACTCTGGCATGTGCCAATGCGATTAAGCATCCTATTCATCTCTGTCAGTCACGGCCCTTCAAAGACTGATTTCAAAGAATTACTCATTATGAGAGGGAGGACATAAGGAAACATTTGAAAGAACAAGTGATTAATGGCATCATTACAGAGTCCTGTAGCTATTATGCAAAACCTACAGTGTTGTGTGAACAAAATGAAAAACTGGAATATCCATGGATTTCCACTTTCTGAGTCTTTGATTGAAAAATGCATTAATGTAACAGGCCACAGATTGACAATAAACTTGACTGCCTGGCTAAGTAGGAAGTGGTGATCAGTGTTGATTCTAACTACACATTTGTCTGTGAGTAGAAAAGAACTAATATCATTTCTGTTGCATAAATTGTGACATTTAATGCCTAGAGGGAGCATGTTAGGAGAGGCTAGAACTTGTGGAGAATGAGACCTGCAGTAAGACAAGACAGTTTTTATCATTTCATGAGACTCCCATCAGCCAGGAGATACTGAAACTCTCTGCTATGGACTTCTTAGGTTAACCCAAATATATTCATGGAACTTGCAACAGACCTAAATATTTGAGTATGCTAATGAGGAAACAGCACATATACTGGCTGTCAAAGGAAAAAATAGGTAGATATATATGTACAGGCTTATGAGGATAGCCATGATGTTTATATATAGCTAAATGAAAACAGCTATTTCAGAACTACATGCATAACACAACCTTATTTTTAACCTTAAAATAATACCTACCAAATTATTGGCCGTATATATACATATGTATATATATGTATATATACAGATACATATATATGTATATGTATGCATAATATACATACAGTCATAGAAAAATATTTGGTGAGTGATATCTAGTTGGTTATATTGTGGTAATTCAGTTACTTACTGGATTCAGGATTGGATTGAGAGGACTCTGGGAAAAGATGATTTTTATTTTTTTTTACTACGTATCATTTTATTAAAAAGTAGTAGAATTACAGATGATATTCACATTCCTTTTTCCACCTTTGTAATAAACAAGGAAAATGCTTGGACTTCTAAAAAGGGACAGAATTATTAAACTTTTGGTTGTCATAACAGATAGAATAAAAATAAAACCATATGATTTATAACTTAAACTCACATTGAAGGAACAGCAAAAGCTTTCCGTGTCGCCAAATGAATGAGAATGGTGTCTTGATCCTTAGGGGCATAAAAGTAGAGGGGAATGTGTTTCAAAATTTCTATTGACAAGGAGAAAAATGAGGATACAGGCTTCATTTTCTGGCTTAGAGTCTACAAGTATAATTATCATTTTCAAGAGTGTTAAAGTGATTACTGATCAATTTCCAACAAGTCATAGGAATAGTGGTATTATAAGGTATTTGAATATTCAATCATATTCACTGATATGCATTAATGTGTCAATTCTGCCAAACATCTCTTACATAGTACCAAGAGGAAGGTTGGAAATTGTCCTGGCAAGGACTTTTTATCTATTGTACTTACAAGTAACATACAAAGACTTAAAGACATCACTGTGGCTTACTACAGAGTGGGATGATTATGCCAGTGTCACAAAACTTATTACTAGTTTAACATATCAGAGGATTATATTGAAAGATGATGAAAAGATGGGAAAAGATCATGGAGAGGACTAGGGCAGTGGATACCTCTTGGAATTCTTTAGCATGTGTGGGATTGCTGCATTGGGAAGGATGGGCACACTTGCTGTTAAACTGAGCAGGTATTTGTCAGTTATTTATTTTTATTTTTATTTATTTATAATTTTTTTTTTTTTTTTTTTTTGCGGTATGCGGGCCTCTCACTGTTGTGGCCTCCCCCGTTGCGGAGCACAGGCTCCGGACGCGCAGGCTCCGGACGCGCAGGCTCAGCGGCCATGGCTCACGGGTCCAGCCGCTCCGCGGCATATGGGATCCTCCCAGACCGGGGCATGAACCCGTATCGCCTGCATCGGCAGGCGGACTCTCAACCACTTGCGCCACCAGGGAGGCCCTATTTATAATTTTTTAATTGAAGTATAGTTGATTTACAATGCTGTGCTAATTTAGAAAGTTATTTTTAAAGCAATGTGATCAGTCTTGTCTCAATGTGATCAGTCTTGTCTCATAGGAAAACAAAAACCTTCCCTAAATTCAAACAAAGGAATTAAAACAGAAATTGTTTACAAATGTGTTAGAAGGACTGGAGGAGTAAAAGGGGGAAGTAAATATATGAAAATATCAGTAACTGCAGGAAACTACTCTTACCCCTTGGACAGGAGGGGCAAAAATAATTACCCAGAGCCCCATGTTGGAGGGCTGCTATGGCCACTCTTGCTCTTGAAACTACTGACTCCATTTTTCAGCAAGCCAGGAATCCCACACCTACGAATGCTAAAAGAGTCTTGTGGCCCACAGTTGGCTGAAGCTCTTGGACTCCTCTCTGCCATGGCTGGAGTCCACAACTCGGTTGCTGCTTCTGCATTGCCTGGAGCCAGAGACAGTGAGGCTCTGTGGCTGACGCTGCTGAACTACTCCTGCCTCAGCGGCCAGAGCCATGGTATTAATAGAATAGGGGAAAAAAATGCCCTTTCTCCTCCTGCTTCTAATCTCCCACCAGTGTCTAATTGACAGGATTTATCTGGACGTTGGGCAGCAGTGGATTCTTGGAAATTGCTACCACATATACTAATTCTGTCCATTAACTCAACAAGTGTATATTGAGCATCTGCTCTGTGCCAGATATATTTTAAACACGGGGGACTCAGACATGGACAAAACAGACAAAGCTTCTGTTTTACAGGGTGCTTACATTTTAACAGAGAGAGAAAGAAAATTATTACATGTATGTTACTACAATGTAGAGTGGTGACAAGCGCCAAGATGAAATAAAGTAATGAGAGAAGAGTGACAGACTGATGGTGAAATGGAGCTGGAGTTGGGCGAGATCTCACTGATAAAGTAATATTTGAGCAAGCCTTAAAGGAAAAATAAAAGGATTATGAGCCATGTGAGTAGCAGAGAGAAGAGTGTTCTTGGAAGAGCTGTCATCTAGTGTAAAATCTTTAAAGCTTGGATGGTTGACAAGTATGAGTGAAAACATGAGAGCCAGCACAGCTAGTGCAAAGGGAGTAAGGGTGAGAGTTGTAGAAGTTCACTCCCCTTCCCCCCTGCATTAATAACAATTAACTCCTTTGACTCAGATATTCTATGGAACCCTCTTTGACAGTCTGTTCAAAAGGTACAGAAGAAATTTTTAGATATTTGCCAGGATTCCAGCAGCGGTACTACTTCTAAATTTGATGTACAGGATGATGATATACATGAAGCTCCTGCCAAATAAAATAACTCATAGAAATGAAAACAAAAATATTTTACCTGTCAAACTAACATTGTAAACAGACAATAACACTGACAAAAGAGCTTTAAAGCTAATGTTCTTGTTCATGCTGATAGCACTGTATATATTGAAAAGCAAATACATACCACAAACCATAAAACCAACAACATTCTTTCCTAGTTTTACCATTTATGAGAACCTTGCCTAGGGAGTGGAAAAAGTACAAGTGACACATGCTTGAAGATGTTAATTACCTAGTTATTTACCATTTCTAAGAGAACAAAGAAAAATGGCTTTAGAATTCAAAGTACATTAATATTTATGATACTACAAATAGAGTTTCACTAAATCATAGATGTTTTATGGTGACTTGCATCTATAAGAACTTCAAGGCCTTAAGATCTTTCCTGTTCTGTGAATAGTTTTATAGGAATATTTTGTTTTAAAATTCTTTGAAAACTATTTTACATGTGATATAGAATGTTCCCCCCCGTGTTTGACTTTTTTTTAAATTGTTACTTTTAATGTTCAGAATTATTAGTCTGAGCATGCAGTTACTCAATCCATGGCACTTGGCTTAATCATCCAGAATCCTGAATTCATCTAATTAAATGTGAAAATAAAGATTTAAAAATCATATGAAATATTATTATATCTCTCTGCAAAGAAAATAAACACAAAATTAAAGTTATTAATGTTATCAAAACCAAACTAGGTATTTCACAATTCGGTGGCACTGGATTCTAGAATGATAAACGTACTTGAAATGAAATATCTCAATGTGTTTTGTCACTTGCAAAAAAATTTGTAGCATGTAGGAAAGACTATTAATTATGCTTATCAGGTTTTTCCTACTATGATAGGAATCACCAAGAGTGACAATCTGTACAGATACTAGAGAAGAGAAGTTGATTTTAATTTACTATCCATGGATCTTTTTAAATAGTACATTTTTAGGCTGCATGAGTAATGAATTTTATCATAGATTACCTACAAATCATACTCTCATATTTTAAGATTTTTAAATTAGAATAACTTTGTAAGTCATTCTAATCTATAAAGATTAACATTTCAAAACTCAAAATTACATTTTATAAAATTACATTTTATAAGGTCTGCTGAGTACAGATCATATTGAGAAATCACTGAGAAACTCAGTGAAATACCAAAAATATTATTTTTCTTTCCTTTCTTTTACTTTTTAAAAATAACGAGTTACCCAAATTAATTTACCAAGAAATTGCTACGCATAGCTGCAAGAGAGAGAGGAAGCAGGCAAGATAACTTCCAGTTCCCCTACTTTCTCTCTCTCTCTCTCCCTCTCTTTTTGTTTTTACTTTTATTTCTGCAGATCTTGCAGTCTCAGATTTCCACTCTGTTCTGAGACCAGCACTGTATGTGAAGTGGCTCAAGTGTCAGCCATCTTTGGTTAAGTTTTACTTAAGTCCAGACTTTTGTCTTCTCTGGTTCTCACTTTCTTTACTTTTGGAACCCTATTCCTCATGCTCTCACACCTGTTCCACAGTACATCAAGACCCTCTTATTTCATGTATTTACCTACTGAGTATCTTGAACATTGCCAATGAGGGAACTTGTATCATCCCAGTTGTGACATCCTGACATGCCATGTGCCCTTGCACCCTGTCATACCCATTTTTAAGAATATCTTTGTCTTTGCACCTTTGTCTACAATTTCCAGTTACATCATTTGTTCTTTGTCTTAATTTTCTATGTTGCTTCTTGTGGTCCATAAGACTACATAGCAGCAGCAGCAAAATCTACAGTACTTGGCTTAGGACAACTGTTGAGTTAGGAATTAAAGAGTTTTCAAGACACCTTTTTCTCTAGAAAGTTTATAGTACAGAAAAGTAGAGCAGAATTTGGGTCACTGGAAGTAAATAGGAGAAACTAGGACATGGGGAAGGATGGAGATTATGAGATAGGACACAAGTTCTACAAGGATAAGATTATCATGTCTAAGTTTGCAAGACACTGAGCTTTCAGATAAATGATTCCTGGAATCCTGTTGGGAGTGGTAGGCAGCAAAGGTGGAGGGAATTTGCTACTAAGGAAATGGAGATATTCATGGACAAAAGTAGGTCCCTAAGTTGGATTTATAAAAGATGACTTCCTGCCACTTGTCCTATTTTTGATAAAATGTCAAGGAAGGTGATAATAAAAGGATCTGCAAAAAATTTTTTTATAAAAGAAAATTGTAAATAATGTGCATGTCTGATTTACATTATATATCATTCATTAAAATATATTTAGCACTTTTAGAAATATGTTTAGAAAAGTTTGCTATAGATACCTTGAATGCATTTTAAGACTGACCAGTTAAATAATTTACCTTACTTCTTTAGTAATATTTATTGTTCACCCATTATGTTTAAGGGACAGTTATTGGTGTTATTTATTATATACCCCACTGAAAAATGTTTATTTTTATTTCTTTTGATTATCCAGATTATCTGTACATTATGATGATGGAAAAGTTGCAAATCAGATTTATTAGCTCCTGGGTCTTGCATCTATTTCTAAACCTTTACTAAACTTTTATCTATTGTTGATAACAAGCAAAAATATTATTTTGATATTTCTTTCTTGTTGTTCTATAATTGCCTTGTGTTTTCTGTGTTTTATTTGCATTGATATTGCATCTTTTGTATGCATCTTTTGTTTGCATTTATACTCTTTAGTGTTTTCAGTATTTAGTAAAAGATGTCAGATTCTAGAAGAGATTCAGTGATACTTCATGTTTCTGATTTTCTGTAATTATTGGTTATTTTATTACTGATTTTAAGATAGCCAGTAGTCTCTCCCTGAAGTCATATATTTGGTGTAATTTAACAAAATAATTTATAATATATGCTGAGTATATACAATCCTGGGAAAATGTCAAAGTTCAGTACCATTCAACCAAGTAGGTTAAGTTTTTTTAACTCTCTCTTCTGTGAATCTGTATCACATGTTATATATAATTTTACTCCAAAGGCTAGTATAGTCTTACTTATTTATTTAACAGTTTCTATTTTTTCCTATCAATAAAGGAATAAAACTGAATTACCACAGAATTTTTCAGAATGTTTCAGGTATTTCACCAGAGATTTGCCATGCCCTATTATCAATGGGATGATAGTGAAACACTGACTTGTACGGCTATTTTTATATGATTCAATTTTATGTTGCATATTTCTCATATTTTGCTTATTTAGATAGCTTATTATTAGTTCTTATCTGAGGTCAGTAAGTATGGTAAAATTATATTTCTACATTTTTATAGTCATATTTTAGCAGTTTTTATTTCATATTCTGAGGTAACAATAACTGTCTATTCTTAACTGAGAGTCCATGAAGTTCAGTGGAATCTCGGAGCAGCTGGGGCAGAGGGTGAGCTGGATATGAGAAAGTGTTGTAAAGAAAGATAAGTAAGTAAATATTTGAAATCTTTTTAAAGTTTTACAATGAAGAAAACACTTCTTTTCTGTGTTCTTATTGTAAACTGTTGATGACTTTGGAAGCAAAGGCTATTTGAGTTTATTTGGAGGCACTGTGACATGAAGGGATCATCTTAATCTGGTTTTAAGGGGATGGCTTTGTTGACATTAATCTACTATGAGCCAGAAATAAAGTTTTCAGAGATTTGTAAAGTAATTGAAGCAGCTGAGAAAGATAAAGAACAGGGGTCATAGGTTTCTCTTGCTTTATATTGATTCAATTAGTAAGCAATGTAGTCTAAGATTTCAGCAGTAGATATAGAGAGGTGTAGACAGACTTTTGATGGCAGATATGATATTTTTCATGTTCTTTTAACTGGTTGTTTTTGTTCTGTCGTTATCTTAAAAAAGTAAAGAGTTTGGAGAGATTTTTCAGGACAGAGCTAAGTGTCATGTTAACTTCCTAAAGAATTAATTTTTAAACTAATATAGTTAGTGTGGATGAGGATTATATGGGTACACCTCTCAGATAATTAAGAAAAAAACCCAATAACTTATTTTAAGATTTTAAGCTAGTCCACTAGATGTATAACCTTTGAATTAGTTTTCAAAATCAGGCACCAGTGAAAAATTCTGTGGTAAAGAAACATGTAATATGAATTTTGTTTCATAAAGATATTTCAATACTTATTTGATTGGTTTTCATTCTTTTCTGCTATCTCCCTCTTTTTGGCATTTGGAAATGGCTAATATCCATATCTGAGATATTAAACTGTATAACATACATATGTATGTAGTAAAAATAACAGTATATATTTGAATTTCACTTACTAAATTTATATTTTACCCCTTTCCAGACAGGATATGAGGCAACTGATCATAACACTGTACTTTCTCTGTTAATTAATTTATAACATTGAAACTAAAGATGGAGTAACTTTAATATATTCTAAATATTACATCTTAAGAAGCCTTCACAGTGCCTTTTATGTTAAAGGTGCACAATATATGTTTTTTTATGTAAATGAATGAATGAAGTCAAACAACATGACCAATCTCAGTGAACTCTGTAACTCAACAGTTATGTTATGTAACTATTATAGTTATTACATTGTGGTCTTAAACCACAACTTTCTTAATAGGTAACTCTGGATGGGAGTCATGAATGTTGATTCTGCTGCTGAATTTACGCTTGACCTAGAGCAAGTTCTGTGTGTCTCTGGGCATATATTTCTTCAATCATACAATGTGGGATTTGGTCTAGATATAATGTAAGCTTCCACCATTCCATCTGGTGTCTGTAAGTAACTCGTTTGTGCTTGCACCCTCCCATAAATAATTAGCTTGTTAATTACTGAGGATGCCTGATCCATCTCTGGATAATTCTAAATGCCAGTAAAGTCTTTCTTATACTGATCTAAAGTCTGTCTTCCTAAATTTTGTATTATTCATAAATGTGCTAAGTGTGCCCTTAGTATATTCGTAGAAATTATTGATAAAAGTAGTATATAGGACTGAACAGGGTATTATGTTATGGTTACATTTTTTAACAACAAAAACTATCTGTTAATCCACTTTTAAATTAGTACCTTTTGGACATAGCCATTAAATTCGTAGTAATCAATTAATTGTCCTTGTGATTCAACCAACTTGTCTGCATCGTGCACAGAAGGACACCACAGAAACTTGACAGATGCCTTGCAAAGTCCTGATCCATTTTGATGACTGCATTTTCTAGGAAAGAAGGAAGCAGGAAAGTAGGAAGGGAGAGAAGGAAAAATAGAAGGGAAGAAGGAAAGAAGGAAGGAATTAATTTATATAACTATGACTTGATATTAGAGAATCCATAGGGTTCTCTATACTCAAGAATTTTGCTTTTACAAATACCATTCTCTCTACATCATCAATCTCCATGTGCTTAAACATTCCCCCAGATGTTCTGTAATATCTTCCGTGTTGAAAACAATCTTTCTTTGACAATAGGGCATGCATGATTCACTCTTTTACCTTCTCTGTAGTCTGTAGCGTGTCCAATTTTGGGGGGGCAGGGGGGCTCATATTCTCATGATCTTTCTTCTCGCAGACTTTCTCCACTGAAACTGTCCTTATCAGCCCTTAAAATCATTAACTTCATGTTGCCGGATCTTTTCTTTAATTTGAATTTTAATCATCCTCTCAGGAATATTTGACAAAGTTGGTCACTGTACCTCTCCTTTAGCTTATAAATACTATCTTTACTTGACTTCCAGTTGTTTGTACTCCATGTGTTTTTCTTCTACTTTCCTGGTCTTTTCTCTATCAGTAAAAACAGGTGATCCCATCTAGTTGGTGGCTTAAATGACATTAATTTAGCAGTGTTTTTAAAAATTATATATTTTTCTCTAATGTTCCCTCTGAACTCCAGGCTTTTGAATCTGACTCTCTATTTGATGTCACCACTTAGATGTCTAATGGGAATTCAAAACGCTCTGTCCAAGAAGGAGTTATTGATTTTTCTCACACAGCAAAAATAAAACAAAATAAAACCCTCTTCCCAAATTTTCCTAGTGTCAGTTAATTGGAGCCATAATCTACCCAATTGCTCAGGCAACAAACATAAGAGTCAGACTTGGTGCCTCTCTACCATTTAAATATAACTTCAATGTGAACATTTCCTAACATCTTCCCCACTGCCATCTTAGTCCCGGCCTAGCAATAGCCTTATAATTGGTCTCTCTTCTTTCTACTTCTTGCCTTATTCTCTCAACAATACCCACAGTGATCCTTTAAAATTATATCATATCACTGTTTTGCTAGAAACCTCCAATAGCATCCTTTCACTTTTAGAGCAAAATTCAAAGGACTAAATATGTGTCCTGCAAGGTTCTATATAAACAGGGCCAGGCTACCTCTCCGGCTCCATTACCTACTGCTCCCTCTGGTCAGTACTGGCCTTCTTCCTATTCCTTGAATTTGCCTTTAAACTTGTATTTTTTCTCAGTCTTTGTTTTTAACCATTTTATTGAGATATAATTGAAACAGAATAAACTGCACATGTTTAAGTGTACAATTTGATGTCTTATGTACACCTGTGACATCAGCAACATAGCCAATTTGCTGCAAAATATAACCCAAACTATCTAAAATAACCTTCTGAATTCATCATTCTCTATCCCTTTACACACCATTCTCTTCTCCCTAACACTTGTGTATTTCCCCATAACACTATAAGCTACAAGTCTACCTTTTTTACCTCTCTCTGCAGAGTTCCTGACTCATAGAAGGAGCACATTAATTATTGTTGACTGAAATACCATTGTTTTTCTCTTGAATGTTATCTCCTTTCCATTGCATTTATAATACTTCGTGCTTCTAAATGCCTTATGAATTGTTTTACTTTGATATATTTGCTTAAAATATGATCATGACACTTCAACATTTTTCTGAAAATCAAGCTGTCTTCAGGGGAGAAATGCTGATGGCTATTATGTTAAAATACTAGCTTTATAAACATTCAGCACTCATAGAAATATTATTTATCTAGCTACAATTTTAGAAATTTTCTGTTAAATCTAATTGAGTATATATTGTAATCATAAAAATTAAAATATTATTGTCTATTATCTTGATTGTGGTGATGATTTCATGGGTATATGCATATGTCCAAACTCATCAAATCTCATACATTAAATATGTGCATTTTTTTGTGTGTATCAGTTATACCTCAGTAAAGTCATTAAAAAATAACATATTAGGAATGAGTTAAATATTTACAACTCACGTTTTGTGATTATAAGTCAGAAAGTGGATGCTATTTCTGTTCATTCAAATTAAATTTTTTAATTCAAAGACACTAAAGCCCTGTCTTATTCTTTTTCTAGTTAATCTCACTTTAATGAAAACATATGGTTATATTTTTAAACTGTGGAGGGCTTTAAGATCTTAAGAACACTTTTTTTAATATAAAAATTATGGATGTATGTAGTAAAATATGAAAAGTGCATACCAACTTTAAGATAACAGTTTCCTTTGAGCATACTCATGGAAGAGAGCAGAGGATATGACCTTTAGTGGAATTTGTAAAAATTTATTTTTTTGAAGCAAAAGATACGGAATTAATAAAATCAGAGTTTAACATTTGTTCAGATGTAATGCTGAACAAATTCTTGTCTGCTTAATATTAGTTATAGCTTTGATGTCTTTTAAATATTTTTAATTTTAAAAAACCAAACACTTAATAATAAGAAAATTGATCTTGCTGTTTAATTTAAATGAATCTATAACCTGGTAATGATTGGCTCTGTGTATAAGTTAAATTTACTGTTAAAGCTAACACAGTTTTTGTATTTCTTAAGAATTTTAATTTGCCAATTTTATTGTATAGATTTAAATGTCTTTTTCACATTATTTCATCTAAAGTCATTTGTTTTTCTACTTTCTATTACCTTTCCTCTCCTGAATATAGGACGCCTCAATTTAGTTGCCTAAGAACTGGAATCCAAGAAATGTAAAAAAGAGAGTAGTTATCCTAAATAAATTTAAATAATTTTAGATAGGGATGGAGTATACATAAATGAAATACACTTAAAAAGAAAAACAATTTAGATTCACTTTCCAAAAGTTTCTGTTCTTTTTAACTTCACCATCAGTGGTATCAATCTTCTCTCTCTTTTTAAGGTTTTTATTTCTGACCCTCTTCAGTCAGTCATTAAATATACATAGTACAATCCTTTTTTAATGTTAGAAGTTTGGTCTAAAATTTGTTTGCCTTAAAAGAGAGTCCTGTCATGTTGAAGTGCATAAAATTACTGGGATGAGCCTTCTGAGAAGTCAGGAACCAAATGCCAGTCAATAGTGAAAACAACAGATTTGCCCTCATTAAATGTGTAGCCTAGCAGGAGATATGGAAAAGTAAACAGGAAATTCTAATATTGTGAGTTAAAAGTGTTGGTGTAAAGGATACCAGGTGCTGTGAAATAGTAGAGGAAGCATCTTCCCCAATCACAGAGGTTAGGGAAAGCTCCTTAGGAGAAGTACCATCTAATTGGAGATCTGAAGGTTGGGTAGGACTTAGTCAGGCAAGAGGTAGAAAGGCACAAGTTTTTCAGACATAATCACAAATCCTTAAGCAAGAGAGCACAGTGATTTAAAGAAAGGAAACGTGGTTGAATATGCTAGCAGCATGGTTTTGAGAGAGGGAAAAGCAGTGTCAAATGGAACTGGAGAAGTAGCCAAGAGGAGTTTTGAATGGCCTTGTGTATGCCACATTAAAGAATGTGGATTTTATTCTAAGGGAGTGACGTAGTCCAATTCACATTGTGGCTGCAGACCCTGCTCTATCTTACTATGCATTGTTCACTTTAAATTTTTATTTTAGGGAAGAATTCTCTAACTTCCCAAACCTGATCATACCCCCCCTTACAGCACTTTGCACTTCACCTTCAGAGAGCATGTTATAATTGTAACAAAATAAAAAATTGTGAAATTAAATGCTCAGTGTCTCAGTCTCCTCTTGGATCATAATCTATGAGATAGTAGAGATCAAACAGTCTGGTTAATTGCTGTATCATCAACATCTGTCTCAGTGTCTTTTATATAGTAGATGCTCAATAAGTATGTATTGAATGAATGATATATAGAGAGCTAATTATCAGGATGTATACACTACCAAACATAAGGTAGATAGCTAGTGGGAGGCAGCTGCATAGCATAGGGAGATCAGCTCGGTGCTTTGTGACCACCTGGAGGGGTGGGATAGGGAGGGTGGGAGGGAGGGAGATGAAAGAGGGAAGGGATATGGGAACAGATGTATATGTATAACTGATTCACTTTGTTATAAAGCAGAAACTAATAAAAAATAAAAATATTAAAAAATAAAAATGATAGTTTTCAAGATTAATAATTTAGCTAAAGATAACTAAAACTCAGTATTGATTTTAACCTTTTTTTTCTCATTTTTATCTCCCTCAATGTGTTTAACAAAGGATTATTGAGGTCCTCCCTGTACTAAGTATAGTGATACAGACTAAGGAATATAAGTGATTTGGTGTGAAGAATAAATATTTTAAGAATTAATGGCTACAATTCAAGCAAGGTGTAATGGAGTGGTACAATCAGCAATATTAAAAATGCAGCTAAAGATACAGATTTATTCCTCTGATTACAACTTATAGAAACAATTTTATCTTTTATGAATCTCTTGTATTCCTGAAGCTACATGTCAACTTTCAAATTAATTTTTATGCCAGTACAGAAAGAATTGTTGGAGGAGGGCTTCTTTTAGAGTATAATTACAGACTTGCGGTTAGTAATTTGTTAACAAATTATCCTAAAAGATTAGAAGATGTCGATGAATCAGAAATAGCTACCATTTTTGCTATTCAGAAAAATCTACTTAGTTTTCTCAATCAATGATGAGTGCTTCTCTATTTAGGAAAGTTTTATGTTATGCAAAAATAAAATTTTTTTAGGTGGAAAAGTAAATATGATTTTAGATACTGTTAGTAATCATATGTTTTTAAAAAGCCATTCTAGTTATGATCAGCAGCCACAAATGTTCTGATAAAAGTATCTGAATTCAAAAGGATCTAGTTAGAATTCTGGCTTCCAAACTGAATATTACATTGAAAAATTTCTGACAAAATTAACTTCAGCTCTTAAAGTTATAGTTCATGGTTTAAAAAGAATAGGAGTTCCAGAGAACCCTACTCAGTTAATTTATGCAGTGTTATGAAGAAAATACTTCATGATCTTTGGCACAACTAGATGGCGATATGGCAGAGTTGACTAGAGAAACTCCTATCAAGGGATAAAAGGTATTAGCTAGAAAGAAAAGAAAATTGAGGAGTCTTCTTGTTTGCCTGGGCAGTATGAAGATTTATGAATATTCTAGAGCAGAGTTACCTAGTTCGATATTTTCCCACACTCTTTCTGATACTGAAATAGAAATTAGAAGAATGTTGAAGAAGGTCATCTAAATTTTTTTGTGACATTGGGAGAAAGTTGTGAGGTAAAAAAATCAAATTTCAATTTAGGAAAATTACATATGCAAATTAGTGAAAAATGTTAGTATTAAAGAAGAAACAAAACCTTTAGATAGGTAATTTAAATATTTTTGTCTGTAGTGTTTAAATATTAAATATAGGTACTATGGATGGACTCTGAAAATTTATAAAATTATGGGCATATCAAGGCATTGGCTTTTGTTTGTATTTTTTTTGGCCGCCCCATGTGGCTTGTTGGATGGTAGTTCCCTGACCAGGGATTAAACCCTGACCCTAGGCAGTGAGAGAGTATGGAGTCCTAACCACTGGACAGCCAGGGAATTCCCAAGGCATTGGCTTTTTAAAACTAAAAGCACTGTGAAAAAATAAGATGTGTCTTCTAAAGGAAAATAAGGGAAAAAGAAATTAAAATAAACCATGACAGCTAAAAATTAATGTAAAGAAAATGTCACATATATTCAAACACTTGTTTCTTTTTCTTATTTTAAATTATGCATTCCTTTATTCATGTGTATTCATTATTTTTATTTTAATCTTAATGAAAGGTTTATTTTTTGTAAGTGGAACATAAAGTAATTTTGGCTAATCCAATTCATCTATACCTGAAGAAAACCATTGTTTTCTGGTGGAAGCTATGGAATTACTCTATAATGCATAGAAATGGTTAAATTTAGGTTGAATGGGAAGTGATGAGGGGGAGAAGTTCTAGGAACACCAACTGTGTCCCTACTACTCTACCTATATTTTGAAATTTAATTCTTACAAAAATTCTGTCATTTATTGTTATTCTAATTTTATAGATAAGGAAGGTGAAGCTTGTAAACTATAAGAAAATATCTTACATAATACCAGCATTTCTCTCTCAGGGAGTCAAGATTTAAATTAAAATTTATCTCACTCCAATACATGTTCTTCCCTTTATACTGCCATAGCCCTCTCACATGATGTTGGTAATGGTAGCAATTGCTAGTAGTAATAATAATAGTGATAGCACACACTTACTGTGCTTGCTGTGTCCCCAGCACTTTACATACATTAATTTTATTTAACTAAAAAACAACCCTATGAAATATGTACTGTTTTGTCCTAGTTTTGTAGGTGAGAATAAGATACTGCGAAATAGGAGAAACCACCATTGTATGGGTGTATGTAGGTTTGTGGGATTCTAGAGATGCAAGTGGTGAAATGCAGGCCTTCAATAAATTAAAATTTTATAGATGCTTTGTATTTCAATGTGGTTTTAGATATATGTCATGCTTTTAATAATTTACGACTTAAAATGCCGTTAATTGAGTCCTGAAAATGTTATGTAGTATTCAAGTCCTAAAGAAAGAAGATGGAGAATAGAACTATCCATATTTGTGGATGGGTAAAGAATGATGTACACATATTTGAACTTCTTGGTTCCAGGGTTACCTAAAAAGCATAATTAAATTTACTTTTTGATTTGGAAGCTTGAGAGCAGTCTTAGGGAACCAATCTATATCAGTTGTTTGTAAACAAGTGTCTTACTGGAGATAGAGAGAAATGTTGATTTTAACCTGTGCAGAAGATAGAGAAATAAAAGCATAATTGATAATTCTCATAATAATAAATGCAGGGAGTATTCTCTTTTAAGCTTTTTCCTTTTTTGTATCATCGTTGCTACTTTTGGTAATATGACATAGTAGTATTGTTGGCATTACTTGATAGGTTAATAAATATCCTTCTGTGTTTACTGAAGGTCTGAGGAAACAAATAATGTATATAATAGTCTTGAAGGGGTCATAGGGAAAACAGTGAACCATAGGAAGGACAAAAGAGGTAGGGCCTCCAGTATGCAATGAGTAATGAGTAGGAGAGTGAAAGCACTCTCCTCAAATGGTGGGAAGTAAACTGGGTCTAATATGGCAGAATGCATAGAAGACTGCCCTTTTGATTAAAAGACTTATTACTTACTACCTGAAGAGACCATTATTATTACTGTAGGCCTCCAGAACGGAGGATCAATGAGTTCAAAACATTGGACAATCAAGAAATACAAGAAGACCCCAAATTGCAAAGACCCAATTTTAATAACTTAATGAAATTTACAAAATAAGAAATTAGTATGTTTTATTGACTGTAGTCTAATGCTTAGTAATCTACAAAAATGTGGATAATTTAATATTTGTGAATCACTATAGTACCATTAATAGTCTTCCATTTTATAATCACAGCTAAAGAACTGTTTTTCCAACATAGTCTAATTCTCCTACATATATATCTTTTCAAAGTGTTTTTATGCCATAGATAGAAAAATTTTCACATTGTACACATACAAATCTATATTTAGAAAATCATAAAAATGATATGTATCCTTACTATTTCTTATTTTACTTTTTTCTATCTTCTCTCCTCCTCCCTCTTCCCTCTCCCCTTCCCCTTTCTCCCTCTCCCCCTCTGCCCCTCTGCCCATCTCTGCAGTCAAGGCCCACTAAAGTATTCCGAAGGTACAATCATGGTTGATATTTGCAGTGCATAGAGGTTGGAACACAAAAAACTATGATTTATGGATAGGTAATTAACACTAAATTTATAAATATGCTTGAGGTTAAAATATGTTTTGAAGGCAAAATCAACGAATGCTCTACTTTTCCAATTGGATAAAATTACATTTAAATTTTTCATATTAAATTTTTATAGTCTGATGTTATTAAAACCTGAAAAGGTATCCTTTTAAATCCTTCGCTTTAAGATTTCAAAAGTTGTGCTCTAATAAATTATGAGAAATTGTACTGTCAGTAATAGTTAATATATGAAGGCACTGCCTGATGGCTAGAATATCTTCACATTGCAGTTCTTTCAGTGATGGAAGGCAGCATGCAAGGCAACAAGAACATGAGTAGGAAATACATTAAAAATTATTTTGTTTACAGTTTTAGACTATGGGGCTTGATTTTATAATGCTTTTTGAAATTGTGTTTTAATAGTATTTTAAGTAAATTATATTTGGCTTTAATCTTCTTTTAGTGAAAATAAATATTTCACATTTGAAACATGGGTTTGAAGTGTGTATAAAACATGGGGGAAGATATCAATCTAATTTTTAAAAAACAGATGACTGAGAGATATTTATGGAATCTAGAAATAACCTAGTCCAAACATGTCGTAGTAATTCTTGTCAAAGAGATTTTATACAGGAACGGAGCATTTTATACAGGCTCCCATCAAGAAAGTTAATGTTTGAGCTTATAAAGCAAATGACGAGGGAATCCTATCATGCCATTTCAGTTCTACCCTACTGAAAAAAAAATGTTTCTAGATATAAAACTATAAATTGATTATTATTGTATCACTGAGTCTATGATATGTTATGCTGTCTGTACCAGAGGAAAGTAGGAAGTTAGTTAACTATTTTGAAATCTTAAAAAATAATTATTTTATAGAGTTCAGCAGAACTCTTATTTTATAGAGTTGTCGATTTTATGAAATAGCGCTTTCAAAATTATTTAGCATTTTCAGAGACAGTTTACCTCAATTTGTTTTACAAGTCATTATTCTAATTGTATGGACAGTTAGTAATATTTCTTATTTGTTTTGAAAAATGTTTAGATTCCAGCTTATATATGAGGGATAACCAAAAACGAATTGTAGTGATTTGAAAGCATAATATGAGTTTTTAAAATATTTGTTTTATTTGGCTGCACCGGGTCTTAGTTGTGGTATGTGGGATCTTCGTTGCTGCGTTCAGCATCTTCATTGAGGTATGTGGGATCTTTTAGTTGCAGCATGCGGACTCTTAGTTGTGGCATGCATGTGGGATCTAGTCTCCTGACTAGGGGTGGAACCTGGGCCCCAAGCTTTGGGAGCGTGGAGTCTTAACCACTGGACCACCAGGGAAGTCCCTAATATATGAGTTTTGATTCATTATTTATTTCACGTTCTTATATACTTAATTTTCTGGTTAATAAACAAGTTTCTATGGGGGCAAAAGGGTTTCTTTTCTGTAACACTACTTAATGAATTTACTGTGTTCTTGAATTAATTTTTAAAGTAAATTAAATAAATAAATAAGGAAATATTACTTTAATAAAATATCCATGTCACAATTTCTTAACATAAGCAGGCACATTTTATAGTTAACATAAACCAAATCTAAGCTATCCCTCATTCACTATACTACATAATTCATCAATAAGATATGGAGGACAGTAGGATATAGTCATTTTTAGTAATTGTGTAATTGAAAAAAATGCCTACTCTTTGCAAGGCTTAAGGATATGTTGTATTTTTTACATTAATATCATCAGTAGATAGCACATTAGAATCCTAGTATGCAAGCTAGGGAAAGTATGAAGAAGTATCATGAACTTCAAAATTAGAGAATCTTTTCGGGAATGACAAAAGCTCCTAGATTCAGATTTGAGAGCAAGGAGTAATTTACACATCTACACATAAAATACATAATAAAATAAGTTTTAGGAAGAATTCAGGGCTTCCCTGGTGGCGCAGTGGTTGAAAGTCCGCCTGTGAATGCAGGGGACAGGGGTTCGTGCCCCGGTCCGGGAAGATCCCACATGCCACGGAGTGGCTGGGCCCATGAGCCATGGCTGCTGAGCCTGCGCATCCGGAGCCTGTGCTCTACAACGGGAGAGGCCACAACAGTGAGAGGCCCGCGTACCGCAAAAAAAAAAAAAAAAAAAAGAATTAAAGTTTGTGACAGGAGAATAGATTTCACAGAAATTCATAAAAGTACATTAATATTATCTACAAAGGAATGTTATCTCTTGCTTAAAGATGACTCATTTAGGCACTTCATTTAATTTAGCTTTAGGGAATTTTTTTTATATTTATGCCTATTTCAGTAAGAGAAACTATCTTTTTTCAGTCTACTGAGACAGGGTTTATAATTGACTGTAATAACTTTTAGGTATTAAATACTATTTACAGTTTCATAGATCTAAAAGCCTATGCCTTTAGCTAAAGTAGAAATATGTGTCCATCTCTAATAATAATTTTCTTAATATTTCTTCATTTGACAAATCACTTTGCTTCAAGCTCTTCGTGCTGATAAGTACAGTGTGGATATTTTTTCTTCATTTTCCATACTATTTTGTTCAAGTAGTATCCTACTTCATAGAATAAAGGGACTGCATAAAATTATAGTGCATTTCTGAGTGTAGATCTGTAATTTGTGAAGTTCTCCTTTGCCAGTTCCTCTGCCATTTGATTCAAATAATCATTAAAAAATAAATTTTTGTAGTAGCACATATAAAAGCTAAACTCATAAGGAAACAAAATCAACAGGAGAGCACATGATCTAACAGTAGGCAAAGATATATATCCTAAGCTCCAATCAAAATACTTGCATTACAAATTAAGTTAAGAAACAAGGGAAAAGGCAACAGAAGTTGATTTTATCTTGTGTTCTCATCACAATAAATTGTTGGTAGAGAAAAATATTTTAAAAACTTAACAAAATATGTTGTGTTTATGTGGATTTTCTTTATCAGTGACGTGTCTTCCTACAACAAAAGATTTTTAAATTTACACTTTAAAATAAAACCAAATTGATGGGAAAAGTGTGAAGAATTTAATGATATAATTCTCATCTACTTATTAGATAAATTAGAAAAATCTCCTTTCATTACACTACAGTGTAGAGAATGTAGCAGAAAGCATTAAACACAATGAAAACATGCCTTCATTTATTCATTTATTCAATTCACAGTATGTTTACTGAATGCCTATGTAGTGCCAAAGACCTGCTCTTCAGTTTTTAAAAGCTTAGTGTCAAACTTCTCTTGGTTAATTAAGTTCTATTTACAAAAATAAACAAACATGTAAACATATTTCCATTAAGATAAACTATCCTCGTGTTGATGTGCATTTTTTTTTTTTTGCAATTTCATTGTTCCAGAAACCTTTAAGGAGGACTTCCTATATAGTTTTCTTTATGATTGTGTGTATGTGTGTCTGTAATACACTGTATTTCAGTATGAATATAAATTTTAGGATACCTGTATTTTTGTGTGTTTTGGGGAAGTCCCCCACCCCCATTTGTAAAATTAAGTCCATAAAATAGCTTCACCTTAATAAAACTTTTTGTTCTCTGCAATGAAAAGTGAAATAATTAAAATTTACATACATCATGGAATAAAAGTAATTTGTTCCATTTTTGAATAGTATTTGAGGTACAGGTTTATGTAGCCTTTAAGAGGAAGTTTTATTTAATACAAAATTTTATGGATTATGAAAAGGCATTAACTTCAAGCCAGCTTCTGCCCAGAATTCTTTAAGGCCATTAATTACCTGTATAAGAAAAAGAAGTTAAGTCTCATGCAGATATCCAACAATACTGTCTTTGTTTAGACTAATTATGTTTTACTTTAAGACTAAGGATTATACATAGAACTTTATCTAGAAGAATAGTTAGGAAAATATACATAATAAAAATTCAACCATGTTGTTTTTTATGTGATTTTAATTTTCTTTATGATTACAACTACAATGAGAACATGTTACTTTCTAAAGGTGATAAATCATATGATAATTGAAAATTACTAAGTACTTTTCTCCAGATCATATATAAATAGAGGAACATATTAATTAACTATATAAATCACTGTATGTTTACTTTTTGTATTTATTATATTATTTTTTCAATATATTTATTATGTTTGGTTAAATTTTTAAAAAAATTTAAAAATATCCAGAAAATAAAACATACCATTTTTTTACATCATGCATTTTATGATGTTTTTCTCCTAATGTAGGTTGTTAAAATATTCATGATTGTCATGAATTGGCAATGGCTAATCTCTCAACGCCTTTATATAGCTCTTAAATTAGAATAGCTAAACAGTACTAAATAAATTAAATTTCAGAAGTGACTTTGAAATTCATTGAAAAGTCATAACTTCTAGTGCACTGTATGTATATTTGTGATAACATAGAAGCCAATTTGATGGAGCTTCTGTTGGCCAAGGTTGTGAAAATTTGTGTCATAAAGAATATTGAGTAAAGTTGATTGAAATATATTAAGGATATTAATATCCTTCCATCTACCTTGATATGAGAGAGAGGGAGAGAGAGAGAGAAAGCATAAAAGAAAGAGCCTTATATTTTATGATAGCTATTATACCAAATTCTTACTTAGGATATTTGTAATTAAAGAAAAGAATTAAGCATTTATATTCATTTTCCAGTAGGAACTCTATTTTTGGGTAACCAGATGGCCTTAGTTCATGAGGGACAGTTTTTCATTATAGAAAAATTCCTCCTACTAAATAAAGAAGAAGTAATAGAAAATCACCATTTTTCAAAACCTAATGGAATAATTAATTCAGCAAAGGTTGTCAAAGGATATTAAAATCACTAGATGAAATAATTGGGGAAAAGAATTGTTCAGGTTAAAAAAGAGAGACATAGCCAAATGCAAGATGTTGACCTTGATTGGATATATAGGTAAATTTGAAAATGGACTATATTTTTAGATAATATTAAAGAATCAGTGTCAATTTTATTAGATATGATAATGGTTATGTAGGAAACTATCTTTATTTTTCAAAGATTATAATTAAAGTGTTATGAGATTTACTTTAAAAAATTAAAATGCTAAAAATATATGATACTTATAATTAAATTTAAGTGATACAGCTCATCGAACTTTATATCCTCCTGTATTTTTTCCTATTTTGGGAGAAAATTTTCAAAACAAAATAGCTAAAAAACTATTACAGAAATCACTTCAGTTATCCAGCCTACTTTTTGCTTTTTATTTCTTTATCAAAAGCCTCTAAGAGAGAACTATTTTCCCTAGTATTTAACATTTTTTGCATTGCATAAACCACATGAATTATAGATAATGAAAAAATGAATGTTCAGTGGGATTGATCTGCAGTATTTAGAAGGAAGTTAAATTGCCTTAGTGCATCTCCCTTCTACTAAGGATATATTTACTTATTTTAACTCCAAGTTTCCAAAGTTGTAGACCTTTATTTTCTCTTTACCTATTAGTGCATTTCTTTAGTTAAAGATGTTTATAAAAACGTCAGTTTATTTTTTATACTTTTAGAATGCACACCTTGCCACAAACATCTAGCTTCCCCTACCTCTACTTCAATTTTCAGATTTCTCCAAATGAAATTACTCACTTTATAACAGAATTCTCTTGTAATTCTACAGTTTTATTAGCACCTGGCAAGAAGTGGGGAAACAGGAACGGTTCAGGATCAAGTTGCAGATCATTGAAAGTTGAGGCAGTTTAGGACATATGAAAGTTTTTTGGAAAAAGAGGAATTTAGTGTGAAATTATAGGGATACAGAGAGTAAGTGTATGACTATAAATTTTAGACTGAAATTGGAGGAAAGTTAAATATGTGAAACAGCCATCTAGCTATGGATTGAGGAGTCAGACAAGGGAGAGAGTATAGATATTTGTTTCTATTTTGGACTACCATAAACAATACTGTGATAATCATCTTAACACAGAACAGGAAATGACCAGACGACAGTTGTCATTATTTGTAAGAAATAGCTTTATTTCTATGGTATTTTATGACAAAAGTTTTTATAATAATTGATTAAAAAGTTCTGGAGTCACGGTGAAACATTATTTTAATGTAGAAAACAAACAACTTTAAGATTTCTTATATCAAAAATCAATTTACCTACTATTATTTTTACAAATATCAGAAAATTATGGCATATTCCTTTCGCCACCTGAACACACACACATACACACACACACTCACACAAACACACAACTTTGTCTGCTAGTTTGGGTTTTCTTGAAGCAGTTATAACTTCAGAATTTATGCAAGTGATATTTTCAAGGGAAGAACTTTTGCAAAATAAGGTTCTACAGCCAACAGCTTGAACTCCATAAGGAACAATAATAATTTAAAGTATTTTCCTCAGTAAACCTTAAAAATAAATTTTATTTACATCCGCATAATCTGCAAAATTGTAAGACTTTTGATACCAATCACTGCTAGAAGTAAGTTTTACAAAGGCAGAGGTTTTTATGTGCTTTTTTCATGACTATGCCAAAAATTACTTGGGAAATAGTGAACATGAAATTAATAATTACACTTCCATCAGCACCATATATGAATCTGCTTTACCAAAGCTAGTAAGTTTTTTTTTAAAAATAGTGTGAGATAAGTAAGGTTGCTTGAAATAATGCAAATATGGATATTACATATATAACCATGGCAAATGGTTCCCATATATACAGCAAGCTCACCCTTGCTCACCAAGCAAATCCACGTTTTATTCAGTTGTTTTTATGGAACTTCACATATAACATTAATATTGGGTTTTATTGTATTAGCCAATTTAGTGGACTAAAAATATTTTGATTTGCAGTACTTTGCTTGCTGGTTGGTTATTGGTATTGACCATTGGTATTTTTCTTTTTCATAAATTGTCTGATCATGCCTTTTACTAGCTCTCAGAACTTCTTCATGGCCCTCACTTTTTAGCTGTTTCCAGTGTGTGTCTTTGAACCTCAATACTTCATAAAATTTTAATGATCATTAGCTAAATATTTCATCCTATGAGACAGGTTCCATATCTTCATCCTACTCTGCCATACCAAGAAAAAAAGTGCAGTATCTACAACCAGTCCTAAAAGAGGAATAGCATAATATCAACAATGATGTTTTAAAAGTGTATGGACTTGGGCTTCCCTAGTGGCGCAGTGGTTGAGAGTCCGCCTGCAGATGCAGGGGACACGTGTTCGTGCCCCGGTCCGGGAGGATCCCACATGCCGCGGAGCGGCTGGGCCCGTGGGCCATGGCCGCTGAGCCTGTGTGTCCGGAGCCTGCTCCGCGGGGGGAGGGGCCACAACAGTGAGAGGCCCGCGTAACGCAAAAAAAAAAAAAAAAAAAAAAAAGTGTATGGACTTAAGAACACGGGGAGGGGGAAGGGTAAGCTGGGACGAAGTGAGAGAGTGTCATGGACATATATACACTACCAAATGTAAAATAGATAGCTAGTGGGAAGCAGCCACATAGCATAAGGAGATCAGCTCGGTGCTTTGTGACCACCTAGAGGGGTGGGAGGGAGACGCAAGAGGGAGGATATATAGGGATATATGTATATGTATAGCTGATTCACTTTGTTATAAAGCAGAAACTAACACACCATTGTAAAACAATTATACTCCAATAAAGATGTTAAAAGAAATAAAATAGAATTTCAATGAGAAAACGGCCACAAAAAGGTGTATTTATAAAATGTACAAGGAGAAACAGAAACTACCTCGTGAATATCACTTGGTAAGTTGTAATATTTATACTTTTCAAGAAGTATTTTAAGGTCATTATTATTTTTTCAATTTGGTGCCCTAGACTTTCAAATAACTCAAATTTCTGAAATTTTCCGGAGTTTAATGCTGTTGTTAATTCCACACAAACTACTCTTCCAACAAGTTAACTACTTTTGTAACCATTTATAAAATAATTCATATATTAGTTTTCTGAACAAACAAATGATGTCTGTAATTAAAATCTCCTAAGTTCATAATATTAAAAACAAGCTATAGTTTTCTTTTTATTTATCCTGCAAGGACTTTACTAAGCTTCCTGAAACTATGGGTTTCTCTATGATTAAATTTAGAAAATTTTTTGTTATCCTTTTTTCAAAAACTATTTCTGCCCCAATCTCTCTTCCCTCTCTATCTTGGACTCCAAAAACATGTATGCAAGACCACTTCATACTGGCCCTCGGGTCATTGAGCTTTTATTCTCTTTTCTTTTTTTAAAATCTTTTTTTTTTTCTGTATACTTCAGTGTGGATGATTTCTGTTAACCTGTGTTTCAGGTTCAGTGATCCTTTTTTTCTGTTTTGTCCAATATGCTTTTAATCTTATCATTGGATTTTTTATTTCAGATATTGCATTGTTCAATTCCAGAATTTTTTCTTGGTTGCTTTGCTTTGTTTTGTTTTGAAGTTTTTATATCTCCCCTGATTCATTATAGTCATCTTTTCTTATAGATTTTTAAATAGATATATCATAACTTTTAAACTCCTCTTTACTAAGTTCAACATCTAGTTTGTATATTTGTTTCAACTGACAGATTTTTCTCTTGATACAGGGTCATATTTTCCCGTATCTTCTCATGTTTACTGAATTCTTATTGTATACTGGACATTATGGATGATATATATTCATCCCTCAGTATCTGGGGAGATTGGTTCCACGAGTCCTCGAGTATACGAATATCCACAGATGCTCAAGTCCCTTATATAAATGCCATAGTACAATGCATATGTATGTTTATTGAAAAAAATCCATGTATGAGTGGACCTGTGCAGTTCAAACCCATGTTGTTCAAGAGTCAACTGTATTTTAGGGACTTTGGATAATGTAATTTTTCTCTAAAAGTTTTGAGTTTTCTTCTATCAGGCACTTAATTTACAGACCTTGATTTTTTTGAGACTTAGTTTTAGGCTTTGTTAGGGCTGTTTCAGTCTATTATGGTTTTGTACTCTGTTGTGGAGACCGTCCCTTAGTCTGGAGACAAGGTCTTTATTCCTAAGGCATGGCTTTTGTGGTATTTTACTGGTAAGCTGGAGTGTTTATAAAGCCTCTGAATTTTGGGGACTTGAGATACAAACTTAACCTCCTTTGGGGTGGGCAGCTGTTAAAATCTCTACTAAGCTCTTACAGGGTTTCAGCTCTTTTCCTCTGGGCCACTTATAGTCTTGCCCAGAACAAGAGCAGTTTGAGTTAGCTAAGGTTTGAGAAGTGTGTATGTGCGGTTTGTGGACTCCCCTGCTCTCTGGCTCTGCACAGCTGCACCTCCACCCCCAATTTCCAGCTGCTCTGAAAGCCAGGAGGTCCAACATCTGTCCTCACTGGGGTGGGTGGGGGTCAATAAAACGGCACATTTCAGCCTGAGGTCTTTCTATCCCTTTCTAGCTACCTCAGCCCCTATATTATAGACCGATTTGCACCCTCAATGTAGATGAGGTGTCTAAAATGTGACACTTCACTAGTGTGATACTTTTCTTTCAAGGATCTTATCTCCTTTAGTTTCTGCCTCCCTTAAGTCTCTTCCATTTCTCTCATCCTCTGTCATTTCCAGAGTTTATATTCTTTTTATTAACAGAAGACAGTCTAGCGTAAGCTATTTTACCTTTATCAGAAGCTGAAAATATCCCAGAATAGTTTTTTCAACAGTCTTTTAAGAGAACTAATGCTAAAACCATAGGGCTATGAAGCTTTATTTATCTTGTAAAATTTATTTTGTGACTCTGTGGGGCTATGTTTTCAAAGTGTCCTCCCTCCTCTTAGTTGCCATCCTATCATGGCTTCGTGTTACGATCACCTTCTGCCAATATTATATGTACCATTATTGTTTATACTTTAATTTCTTTCTGAGGGGGGGCACTTCTGAATATCTTTAATATCATGCCATACAACCAAGTGAAGTTTAATCCTAGAATAGTGTTTTGCTTTATTTTTAGGTGAGAAAAGCAGTTAGTTCACTAAGAGTGCACTGGAGTCATCACTCTGGGATGGAACATTTAGAGTAGGAAAGTCCCAGGGTTCCAGGAATAGTGCTGTACCCTATCAGAAGTCTCCTAATGAGAATAAGAGAGAGGATGGATTGGTGTCCTTTCATGCCCAAGGCTTAAGGACCTAGCTTTGTGTATCCCTGAAAGCATTTCAAAACTAGCAAGCACTTTGATAATCTCTTACTCCTACCCATGACTAAACTTAAACTGTGTTCACTCAGTTAGATTTTGAAATTACTGAGAGATTCCAAGTATTTGCCATGGCAACTCAGCAGAAAACTTTGCCATTTTTCTAATCTAAGCCTCTCCCATTGCCATGTACTATATTTTTTACTGTAGGCCAATGTTATTTGAAGTATACACTGGAGAGAGATGTCTTACGATGGTTTCACCAAAAATGGGGACATAGAGCATACCATTGCTGGTAGGTATTCCTAATTTAAAATAAGGCTTTAAAGACTGAAATATTTTTTTCAATTATAGAAATAAGAAGTACAATACAAATACACAAAGTATTTAAATTTGATTTTCTCAGATTTTCCAAAATTTATTTTACCAAGGAATCCTTTTTGGTTATTGTAGTTTTCTCATTTCTACCTGCTGATGTGGAGAATTATTCAGTGTGGCACTCTTAAATTCATCTTGGCCTCAGTCCCTCCATGTAACCCTAACAGTTGTCTTATATTGATTCTCTGTTGCCCTCTAAGCTAACTAGACACACACTGGGAACGTTAAAACCCTTTAATAACCAGCTAATTGTATTGATCTTTATTTTATTGTATAATGATGTTTATAATTAACAGTGTTCATGAGCTTGCTATCATTCTCTTGTTTCATTTGTTTACTCGTGTACATACTTAAGGATCCAGTGTGCTTAGAAAATTTCATCTCCCTTCCTTTAAGCTGCAGTTCATACTCCATCTCTTATAAGATACTGCCATATATTGCCTGAAACAATTTGGTACTTAACATTTAAACTGTTTCTAGTATCCACTAGTACACATGTGTGCCATGTCTATCTAATTATTTGTTGTAATCTTCCAGTGAGAAAAAGAATTTGCAGTTTTTCTCCTGTTATAGCACCTGTGGCTTGTGAACCATATATTTAATTACTAAATCATGAAAAATGAAGTTTTCACTAATTTCACCTGTATAATATACCTAGTTTATGTGTCATAACTTTAGGAAGTTATCTCTTGGACTGTCTTTTTGTTCAGCAACAAACTTTTCCCTGATTCTATTTTTTTTCTTTCCAAATCTGTTCTTTTCAGTCTTTTAAATTCTGCTTGCTTGTGCAAAGTAACAACCCATTGGCCAGAAATTTATGAAAATCAAATTAGTTTTACTGTTACTGTGTATTTTGACTTTGACATCTTCAAATTTGAAATATATGTTTAACACTGAATCTTTTATGGACTCTTGTGAACTCTTATGAACTCTTATTTTTTAGATAAGTTAGAAGGATTTCATTTGTGTCTATGCACACTTTTAATTCAACAGGTGTTTTGATTGTTAAATATTAAATTATTTTTTTAAATGTCTGCAGTATCATATTGATGAACAGCTTCTCCTTATAAGATTCTGTCATTAAACCATAGGTTTTTCCCCACAATATTGTATTGTTCATGCTACAATAAGTTAATAATAGAGTTTCGCTTTCAAATTATAAAATATATTTTCTTGTTTTAATGATTTTTTTCCCATGGGGGAAATAAATTTGCACATACTTAAACCACAAAGAAGACTGTAAATAGAATACTTCATTTTGACTGACTAGACTATTCTGATATTTAATTTAAATGTCATGGGGGTCTGTATTTTTTTTTAACCACATAGTCTTTATTTATCTATTTTTAAAATTTATTTATTTTATTTATTTATTTTTGGCTGTGGTGGGTCTTTGTTGCTGCACATGGGCTTTCTCTAGTTGTGGCAAGCAGGGGCTACTCTTTGTTGCGGTGTGTGGGCTGCTCATTGTGGTGGCTTCTCTTGTTGCAGAACACGGGCTCTAGGCCCACGGGCTTCAGTAGTTGTGGCACACAGGCTCAGTAGTTGTGGCTCACGGGCTCCAGAGCGCAGGCTCAGTAGTTGTGGCACATGGGCTTAGTTGCTCCACCGCATGTGGGATCTTCCCGGTCCAGGGCTCGAAGCTGGGTCCCCTGCTTTGGCAGGCGGATTCGTAACCATTCCACCACCAGGGAAGCCCCCATATGGGTCAGTATTAATTTCTATCAGATTTTCCTTTCTTTCAACTTTAGTCTTCAAAAGAAGAGTGTTTTTAGAGTTTATTCTTAAAGATTAATTTTGGTTTTATCTTATTCTGCCATTATTATGATTATTTTTATTTTATTTTATTTTTTTTGCGGTACACGGGCCTCTCACTGTTGTGGCCTCTCCCATTGTGGAGCACAGGCTCTGGACGTGCAGGCTCAGCAGCCATGGCTCATGGGCCCAGCCGCTCCGCGGCATGTGGGATGCTCCCGGACCGGGGCAAGAACCCGTGTCCCCTGCATCGGCAGGCAGACTCTCAACCACTGTGCCACCAGGGAAGCCCTGTCATTATTATTAAAGGAATTATGTTAACACATTAGGGTTTTCTAATCTTAGTTGTAAATTATCATTTTCATAAGTGATCGTTTGATTTTCAGAAATAATTTTTTCATCATACCTTATTAATTTTTAACTGTGGCTTTGAAATAACCAAATGCAGATTTTTAGAATAATCAAAAGACAAAGTACATCAAGCAGATAGATATTTCTACTGATTTTGTGTTTTGTTAAACAAACTACATACTGAGTAACTATAATTGTACTGTAACTATATCATGGTCATATGAATAAGTGGATATAGAAATATTTACAAAAAATAATTTATAATATGTATATTACTTTACAATGTTTTCAAGTATTAGTGAAGTTTAAAGTTATGAATTTAAGAATGGGCAGTTAGGAAGGCAAATGAGATTGAAATAAGTTTTAACATATTAAGTACCATAAAATAATCACATGGTTCAAATGTCTTTTTCTAAAAGACTATCAATCCTAAATATGAAAACATGAGTTAGCAAAAAAGTTCTTCAATATAATAGCTTTAAATATTTTTACTCCTAGCATTATGAAGGAGTCCTCTTCATTACTTGTTTTTAATATACTAGCACTATGAAAAATGGTGATACCATTTACAGTTTATATTCACTTTCAGTCGTTATACTGGAATTCAAATAATATTGATTCTCTAATGTCTACCCAAGCTTTGTACAAGTTTAAATGATACCGTAACACTAAGAGCATTTAGGTTAATGGTTACTGTTTTAGCAACCTCTCTTCTTTTAAGTAGTTTTTACTGTGTTCGTTTTCACTAAACCTGAAGACAATACTCATATTAATATTGTTATGGTTTTTAGAAAATAGCTATAACTAAATCATCAGTTTTACTAGATGTCAGATAGTCAATATTGGGGAAAAATCAAATTTAAAAATATTTTTTGCTTTAACTAATTACACTGATCATTTTTACAAATTGAGAGTGGTATTTTTCTGCCAACATACATTCTTAATTTTCTTCATTCAAGGTTAGAAGTGTAATCAGCAATATTTTCATTTTTGGTGAACACATACATAATATAACTATTATATATGTAACATATATACGTAAAACTATTCTGTGTATTGCACATGGAAATAATTCTTATTTATCCCTATTAAACAATGCATTTAATATTTTCCAGACGGTGTAAGAGCATACAACATTCAAATATCTTTCAAATTCAGCTTATAAAGATAGCACATCAAAGTTAGATTGTCCAGAAGCATCATATTTCATTTTGTATAACAGATATCATTCTAAATAGTTCAGCTTTTCTTAGAAATTGTTTTTACGTATGCATAGTTCTAAGGATGCTTCTGATCTGACTCACACATACATATTTTCAAATATAACTTGATTTGAGTTACTACAATGTAAATATATTTATCTTGAGTATATTGTTAATTTTACAGAGGAAGAGTCATTAGTGAAAATGAATACGTAATGTCATACCATAGAACACCTTCACCATGCAAAATTGCTAAAACAGTACGGAACAATCCTCCTAAGGAAAATTTGATATAGCTTTCCTATGCTTTTCCAGACCTATTTTCAACACTGCTAAAAGGGGGGACAATTCAAGAAGGCACTGAAGAGACCTCCTCACCAGACCCTGATGTTACTTCTCCTCTGGATGTACATGCTGCAGGTCCATAGGAGCCAGGTTGGAAAAGTTTCTAGGAAAACAACATGTTCATTAATAACATATTTTTTAAGTAGAAAGATTCTTTTTCTATGGGAGTTTGTCTTTTTAGACCCCAAAGTTAAGTACATTAAAAAGTCCATATGCTTAGTTTGAACTGAACTTTTATTTCTTAACTTATTTTTTTTTAAGTATCAATGACAAACATCTGGCTTCTCAAAAATATTTTTGAAATGTAATGGTTCTAAAGCATGTAAAATAAGGTAATTAGAAAACGTCATGGTTCTGTTTTATACAAACTTAAAAAAATCAAGCTGTTGGGCCTCCCTGGTGGCGCAAGTGGTTGAGAGTCCGCCTGCCGATGCAGGGGATACGGGTTCGTTCCCCGGTCTGGGAGGATCCCATATGCCGCGGAGCGGCTGGGCCCGTGAGCCATGGCCGCTGAGCCTGCACGTCCGGAGCCTGTGCTCCGCAACGGGGGAGGCCACAACAGTGAGAGGCCCGCATACCGCAAAAAAAAAAAAAAAAAAAAATCAATCTGTTACTAATCCATTATAATGATAGAGTATGAAGTTAATTTATTATAAAAATTGGGCTTCCCTGGTGGCGCAGTGGTTGAGAGTCCACCTGCCGATGCAGGGGACACGGGTTTGTGCCCCGGTCCGGGAAGATCTCGCATGCCGCGGAGCGGCTGGGCCCGTGAGCCATGGCCACTGAGCCTGCACGTCCAGAGCCTGTGCTCCACAACAGGAGAGGCCACAACAGTGAGAGGCCCGCATACCACCAAAAAAAAAAAAAAAAAAAAAAAATTATTATAAAAATTTATATCAACTTTTTCAAGCTCTGTGTATAGTACATAAATGGCAGAAGGTAGTTTCTATAATTTTAAAAAATTATATCTCAGGCTCAAGGAAATGTATATTATTGCTCTTGATTTTAAGTGAAAGTTTAAAAGTAATAAGTATTTATATAATGTTAATTATCTATACCTGGGAAGACTCCAGCGATACAGGTCAGTGAGTTAGCAAAATGACCTTAAAGGGGCATTTTTTTCTTCCTAAGACTAGTCTCAAAACCTAAGTTTCAGATTTTATATATTTTGAAAATATAATGAATCTCTACTCAGAATATTGCAGTGCTTTGCAATAAAAAGAGTGGTGATAATAATTCTGTGACTAGAGATTGCACAAGATAATTATTAGTATAAATAATGTATTTTTAAAAAATATATAGCCAAGATTTTTAAGTTATAATTGCCTAGCAATAAACAAAATATATAAACATAAAAAAAAATTAACTCTGACTATAGGAACATAATTAAAGAACTAATAAATTAATTTTTAAGTAAAAGATTAAGAAAAGCAATAGGTGATATTCTTGACATTTTAAATTTTTTTAATTTTTATTTTATATTAGAGAGTATAGTTGATTTCCAATGTTGTGTTAGTTTCAGGTGTACAACAAAGTGATTCAGTTATACATATACATATGTCTATTCTTTTTAAGATTCTTCTCCCATATAGGTTATTACAGAATATTGAGTAGAATACCCTGTGCTATACAGTAGGTCCTTGTTGATTATTGTGTATATAGTAGTGTGTATATGGTAATCCCAAACTCCTAATTTATCCCTACCCCCCACCTTTCCCCTTTGGTAACCATAAGTTTGTTTTCTATGTCTGTGAGTCTGTTTCTGTTTTGTAAATAAGTCCATTTATATCATTTTTTTAGATTCCACATGTAAGTGATATCATAGGATATTTGTCTTTCTCTGTCTCACTTCATTTAGTATGATACTTTTTAGGTACATTCAAATTGCTGCAAATTGCATTGTTTCATTCCTCTTTATGGCTGAGTAATATTCCTGTGTGTGTGTGTGTGTGTGTGTGTGTGTGTGTGTGTGTGTGTATACCACATCTTCTTGATCCATTCCTCCGATGATGGCCAGTTAGGTTGCTTCCATGTCTTGGCTGTTGTAAATAGTGCTGCAGTGACCATTGGGGTGCACTTATCTTTTTAAATTATAGTTTTCTCTGGATATATGCCCAGGAATAGGATTGCTGGATCACATGGTAGCTCTATTTTTAGTTTTTTAAGGAACCTCCATACTGTTCTCCATAGTGGCTGTACCAATTTACATTTCCACCAACAGTCTGACATTTTAAATTCTGAAGTAGTTAATACACAAAAAGTAGTATCTTTGCATGTGTAGAAGAGCTAATGTTAAAATAGTATATATCTACATATCTACTTAAATTGTGGACCTTCTAAACTTTTGGATATCTCTCTAATTTTTTATGATTCTCTCGCTAACTTTTTAATAGAAAAATCAGTGATCTATATGTGATTTATAGCCTTTATCACATTTGCCTTGTATTATAATGATTATTTCAAGAGAGTTTGTTTTTGTTGTTGTTATTTTTCTTTCCCTAGCATTAAGGTGTAAACTCCCTGAGAGAAGTGATTATGTCCCAATATACGATTTAGATTTCTGTCTCCTATGAGGTCTAATAAGTTTTCACACTTTAACTACTTAGAAAGTTTGTTGATAGAACCAAGTGTACAAAGTCAGGCATTTTAATAACAATACTTGGCCAAAAAACTGCTTTATTGACTTATTTGAAAATAGACCATCAGTTCCTAATGTTTTGTGCCAATTCAGAAGCATTTATGAGTCCATCTGCCTGGAAAATGTAAAGCAACTTTGGAATATGTATGCATCTCCTCTCAGTTCTTAGTGGCCTAAGACAGTGCTTATTGGACAGAATTATAATGGTGATCCAAATTGTACTATAAAATTCTAAGTTTTTCATATTGCATTGAGTAATAATATTCAATAAAACTGAAGTTCCAGTTATCAGACTCATTTAAACATAAAGTAAAAAATAATGTAGTATTCTTTGCTTTTTATGAGACAAATATGGCTGTTCAAAGTTCTGTAGAATTTAGTATGCATCAGCAAAACTGAAAAGAGACAAGGCAGCAATTTTTAAGGGGAAAATAGGTCAACGAACAGAATTCTCTAGCAGGTTGAGATAGAGAAAAACCAACTTCATTAACCTGTTAATCAGTATATAGGTTGAATTAATGTGTTAAACATATTTTTTTTTAATGAAAAAGAAAGGGTCCTAAATAGGTCAGCTTCAGGAGTTCATAGTGACAGGTGAACATAAGCAATAATTCTACAAACATCTGCTCCCAGTGAATGAAGCAGATCTCCAAAGAAGCTGTTAAGAAAGGATTATAGTCCCTTAGAAACAATCTGGGAACTAAGAGATAATTTAGTTCAACCCTCTCATTTTGTCCCCTAATAGAGACTGTATTTACATCTATATGTATGTGTTTATATGTGTGTGTATATATATGTATATATACACACAAACAGATATGTGTATATATATGCACACGTATGTGTACATGCATATAATCATATTACAAGTTGAAAGATGGGCTAGCAGCCTGTATTCTCCTAGAGAAGAAACTGTAAAAATTAAACTGTTAAATGAAAATGAAAGAGATAAACAAAGAAACTGAATTTAAGATTTTGGAAATTATCATTGAAATAGAAGAAAGAAGAGTTTTTCTGTTCCTGATTTATATTCTCTTATATTAATATTAATGCATCATCAATTATATATATATCAGCATATAAATATGCTGCAATATGTTTATCTGTCCAACTATTATATATTTTTCTATAAAATTCCTTGAAAAATTATGTTATCTCCTTTACCTCTCCATGAAAGGGCTCCCCATCTCTGTACTCCCCATCTTCTCTTACAAAACCACTCTAGTTAGACTTTTGTCCAGCTGCTCCACCAGAGCAACTCAACTCAAGATCACCTGTACCACTTACATTATGAAATTTAGAAGTCGGTTTTCAACCTTCACCTTACTAGATTTATGAGCAACACTTATGCATTTATTACATATAATAACTACCTCTTTTTTGAAACAGTTGTATCACTTGGCTTCCATAACATCACTTTATTTGTTTCTTCTATATTTTTCTGGGTTCTTCTCCAGGGATCAATAATTTGACTCTTATATTGCCAGTTACTCTTCATATGGTCTTATTCAGTCTCAAGACTTTCAATATGTTTATGAATCCTGAATTTGTATTTCAGCCTGGACTTCTCCTCTGCACTCAGACTTGTATATTCAGAATGGCACCTGTTCAACTTAGGTGTCTGTCAGGCATCTTATGTAACATATCCAAATCTGAACTCCTTACCTATCTGCTTCTTCCACAGTCATCACTGTTTAATAAAAGGGAAATTCTAGCATTCCAGTATCTCCAGACAAAAATTTGAGTTATATTTGACCTCAGTTTTTCTCAAACCTTATAATTGATTTAACAGCAAATTTCTGTGGCTTTACCTTAAAACTATATTCAAATTTTGATTGCTTTTAACACCGTTTTTGCAACCACTCTGGTCCGTGATACCATCATCTTTTCCCCAGATTAATATACTAGCCTCCTAAATAGATTATCTGATTCCATACTTACCATCCACCCCAATAGCCTATTTAACTTTCTAGACCTGTGCTGCATAGTATGGAGCCCCAGAACTGATGGGTTCCTTGAAATGAAGTAATCTTCACTCACCCTGTAATGTCTGAAGTGCACACCTGGGCAAATTGAATGAGCAGCTAACTCACTCATATATGACCAAGGCTAATAAAGGTTGTGTAAGCCAGATATTGGAGTTATGACAGATTCCTACCTTATTCTAATAAGTAACATATATTACTCGCCCCCCAAAATAGAAGTGTACACCTGTATGACTTTAGTCAGAACAGTTAGTACTTTCATATATAGTTTCCTCATCTGTAAAATAAATAATATTATCTACTTTATAGATTTTTTTAAGGGTTAAGTAAAAAAAATAAATGTAAACTAATTAGTACAGCACTCACCTACCTACTAGGGATTCTCTTATTTTCTAATTCTTAGTGTGGCTAAAACTGCTCACTCCCTAATTCAAATGCTGATGCCGTGCCTGGTATGTCTTAGACAAGAGATAGTCACTGTTGACCCTGCGCCCTGATGATACCCTGTGCACACTGCTGGTATGATCCTTATTGCCCTTACTGTTCTGTTCTGAGGTATACTGAGTTGTGGCTCTCTCCCTCATGAAGCTGAAATTCTGTGAAGTCAAGGGCTGTGGATTTTTCTCAGTTTTAATATATTAGTTCATGGAAAAATGTGGTAATTGGATTCTTAAAATTGAAACAACTGAACATGGAAGTTGAACAGTAACAACTAATCATCATTATTCATGAGAGATTATCTTCCAGAGACACCCTTATTCCTTAATAACTAAGTATTTGTCAACTCTCAAGCCTCCTGATTGTATGAAATCATTTTTGAATATTAATGTTTTAGTGTATATATCCAAGTTTATCTTTATTCACTTTTCATTACTTTATATATCTATTGTTGCTATACACATCATAATTGCCATTCTCCATGGTTATATATTAGTTTTCTACCAATATCTTTGGTGTCTGGCTAGTTTTTCATTATTAAACATTAAAACATTTTGTAATGGAGTTAGTGTTTTAAGAGAGGTGGTGATGCCTAATTATAATTTTCTTGTAATTTAGCCAACATTTATTTTTTCTTCTTTTACTTTTTCTTAGTTATGAAATATATTTTAGTGTTGACTTCCTGGCTGTTCTTTTTATTGAGTTAATAACTGATAGTCACTGTTTTGCCAATGACGTTATGACAGTGAAAAAATTCATTTTTTTTCTTTAATTGCTTCAGTGTTTCAAATCTCATTTTCAAGAAAAACATAAGTGGGAAACTGATTGAAGGAAGATTTTCTCCAGCAAGATCAATATTTGTCTTATAATCAGATAGTAGTTCCATAACATCTACTTTTTCTATCCTGCATTACTTTTTTTAAGAGCCAAAAGGATGCTTAATGCATAGTTTTCTTTTTTTTTTTTTTAATTGAAGTATAGTTGATGTACAGTATTACATAAGTTATAGTTGTACAACAATTTTGGTTGTTGATTCACAATTTTTAAAGGTTAGACTTCATTTATAGTTAGTACAAAATACTGGCTATATTCCCTCTGTTGTACAATACATCCTTGTGGCTTCTTTATTTTAAACATAATAGTTTGTACATCTTAATCTCCTACCCCTATCTTTCTCCTCCATTGTATGTACATACCACATCTTCTTTATCCATTCTTCTATAGGTGGACACTTAGGTTGCTTCTATATCTTGGCTCTTGTAAATAATGTTCTATGAACGTTGGGATGCATATATCTTTTTTTTTTGCATATATATTTTTGAATTAGTGTTTTTGTTTTCTTTAGATATATACCCAGGAGTGAAATTGTTGGGTCATAAGGTAGTTCTATGTTTAGGTTTTGAGAAACGTCCATACTGTTTTCCACAGTGGCTGCACTAATTTACATTCTCACTAACACTGTAGCAGGTTCCCTTTTCTCACATCCTTGCCAACACTTGTTATTTGTGTTCTTTTTAATGATATCTATTCTGACATGTGTGAGGTGATAGCTCACTGTGGTTTTAATTTGCATTTCTCTGATGATTAATGCTGTTGAACATCTTTTCATGTGCCTATTGGACATCTGCATGTCCTCTTTGGAAAAGTCTATTCAGGTCTTCTACTCATTTTTTAATCAGGTTGTTTGTTTTTTTATGTTGAGTTGTATGAGCTGTTTATATCTTTTGTATATTAACCTCTTATCAGTCATATGATTTGTAAATATTTTCTCCCATTTAATAGGTTGTCTTTTTGTTTGTTGATGATTTTCTTTGCTATGCAAAAGCTTTTGAAACTTAATTAGGTCCCATTTGTTTATTTTTGCTTTTCTTCCTTTGCTTTAGGAGACAGATCTAAAAAATATTGCTATGATTTATGTGAAAGTATATTCTTCCTATGTTTTTCTCTAGGAGTTTTATGGTTTCTGGTCTTACGTTTAGGTCTTTAATTCATTTTGAGTTTATTTTTGTATATGGTATTAGAGAATGTTCAAATTTCATTCTTTTACATGTAGCCGTCCTATTTTCCCAGGACCACTTATTGAAGAGACTGTCTTGTCTCCATTGTATATTCTTGCCTCCTTTGTTGTAGATTAATTGACCATAAGTGTGTGGGTTTATTTCTGGGCTCTCTATTGATTTATATGTCTGTCTTTGTGCCATTACCACACTGTTTTGATTACTGTAGCTTTGTAGTACAGTCTGAAGCCAGAGAGTGTGACTCCTCCAGTTCTGTTCTTCTTTCTCAAGATTGCTTTTGGGGTCTTTTGGGTTTCTATACAAATTTTAAGATCATTTGTTCTAGTTTTATGAAAAATGCTCTTGCTATTTTGATAGGGATTGCATTGAATCTATAGATTGCCTTGGGTGGTATGGTCACTTTAACAGTATTAGTTCTTCTAATCCATGAACAAGGTATATCTTTTAACCTATGACTTGATTTAATTCTTTGTTCTGATATGCCTTATCTCATATTAGCGATGTAAGGAAACAAAGTAAGCATTTTTTAACTTGATTTTATTTTATTGAAGATGAAATTATTAGATATCAAGAGTATTTACAAAGTACTCATTACTAACTACTGAATTATTAAAAACTCCTAGTAAAAAGGCACATAATTCTTTGCTGAGAGACTTCAGGTATTGAAGACACAATATCTGACATCAAGAGGATTGTGATAGAGTATGTATTCTATAGGTCATCATCATTATCATAATTGTTTACATGATATCTTACTTTATAGTTTATCAAATATCTTCACTTATGGAGATATAATATCCTCATATCAACTCTGTGATGTTCTTTATTTTATAGATATAGAACTTGAGGATTACATAAGTTTAAGTAACTAATTTAAATTTACTCAAATCAAAGTGTTGAAGCCGTGGGTAAAAATCACATCTTTTGATTGAAATTTCAAGTTTATATCATACACTTTATTTACAAGGACAGAAAACAATGAGTATGTTATAAATGCACTGAGTATATTATAAATGCAAACTTGGCATTATAGTCCATACAATTATAACAATTCAGAGAAAGAAGGGATCTCTATGACCTGGGGTGGTTGTGAAATGTAGCACAGTCTCTAAGCAGGAAGAAAGATAGGAATTAAAGAGAAGAGTTACTTACTGTTTCTCAGCAACCTAGGAAACCGTGGTTTACTTGGCTTGACCTCAGGGCAGGGAAGGTGGGTAGGCCTAATCCTGACAGCAGGACTCTTGGGAAACGTAATCCTTTCTCATCACCCAAGCTGGGTACTTGTCTCGTTGATCCACGCCATACTGGGAAGAGACCATCATCATTTAGCATCTCCCAAAACACCTGTCCAGACAAGAGGATGAGCTAGCTGTGGTCTGAGCCTTCTGTTTAATAGCCTGATAAGCACCACTGAGCATGGTGACTATCACATAATATAGATATGTTTTCTAAACTTACTGTTACTCAATGTCAGAGTCAATATTTGAATTCAGGGTTTTCTGGATTTTTCCATAGCCTATGTTTTTCCACCATACCATGTAACTTAGGTTTACCATGCTTTATTGTATGCCAATCAAATATTTTATTTTTTTAAATGAGAAATTGTGTTTGGAAATTAAATTTAGTCTTTATATTATTGAAAAATAACAGATAAGATTTACATTTCTGGGCTTCCCTGGTGGCGCAGTGGTTGAGAGTCCGCCTGCCGATGCAGGGGACACGGGTTCGTGCCCCAGTCCGGGAAGATCCCACATGCCGTGGAGCGGCTGGGCCCGTGAGCCATGGCCGCTGAGCCTGCGCGTCCGGAGCCTGTGCTCCGCAACGGGGAGAGGCCACAACAGTGAGAGGCCCGTGTACCGCAAAAAAAAAAAAAAAAAAAAAAAAGATTTACATTTCTAATTATTAAATCACTATTGAGAAATTGTATTTGGAAATTGATTTATTATTTATATTATTGAAAATTACAAGTCAATTATCAGAACTACATTTACTTTTAATTTAAACACTCATATATGTTATCATCTCTTCTTTCTTCCAGTGAGGAAGCAATTTTAAAATTGCTTTAAAATTACAGAAATGTTACATACTAGCAATAAAATACTCGAATTATGCCAGAGTCCATGAAGTAAAATGTGAACATTTCTAGCTCTGCTTCCTTTCTTAGAGTTAATTGCTATTAAAACTTGATATCTATCTTTAACTTTTTTTTTAATAAAAATCATCCAGTTCTACACATTTTAATGCAGATTTCTTTTATCACACTTGACAATATATCATGGGCAACCTTCTATATCAGCATGTGCTGATCTAGCTCATGCTTGCCATTTCCTCTTTCTTTTATATGCCATATCAAAATAATTAGCAAGTCTTATCAGGTCAACCTGAAAATATATCTAGAATCATTACATTTACTGCTGCTATTCTATTCCAGGCTTTATCTCCTCTTACTTAGACTATTTCAGTAACATTTTAACTGATGTCTCTTCCTCATTGCCTTCTGCAGCCTATTATCCAGACAGCAACCAGAATGACCCACTTAAAATGTAAGCCAGATCTTGTCATTCCTCCTGGCAAAAGCTTCCAGTCGTTTGAAGTCTTAAAAGAGTAAAAGCCAGAATCCTCACTATAGGCTGCTTAAGTCTTAGTGATCACAACTTATCTGAGATCTATTTCAGATTTCAGATAAGCTGTGCTTGATCTATTTCCACTTCTTTTAATGTGCTTCCCCCAGACTTCTCCTTGTCTTGTCCCCTCAGTTAGGTTTCAAATATCGCTTGAATATCTCCTATAAAAGAACACTCCCTCATTCACTCACAGCTCCCTTACCTCACCTCACTTTATTCACTTTTCACCACTGGTATTTTGTATGTTTCTTTTAAATTTTATTTTCTTTTAAACAAGCTATCACCTAATAAATGTTCCGTGAAAGCAGATAGTTTGTCTTACATTTTCACTGATTTATATCCTAAATAGAACACTGTCTGGCACATAACAGGTTCTTAATAAATATTTGTTGAATGAATTATTTGAATGATTAATGAGCTATATTAACATCTGTAATATATTCTAAAATATAGATCAGCTATAATTTATCCATTGACCTATTGTAGATATTTCATTTGTCTCTAATTTTTCACCATTAGAAAAACTGCTCAGTAAACATTCCTGTGCTGTATTTCTGTAGACATATTTCTGAGACTAGAAATACTATATAAGATGCTATACATTTTTAGATTCGATATGTGTTACAAGGTGCCCTTCAAAAAGATGGATCATATGTGTGTTTCCAATATTGAGTGTTTTTATCCATGGGCGTGCTATATCCCTTACATTTATTCAGGTTTCCATGTGTTTTAATGAGTTTTATTCACACATGTGAATAGACTTGATATTTATTCATACTGTTTATGGTTTTTCAGTGTCTATACAGGAAATTTTTAAGGTATTCAGTAATGCATAATTTCCAAGGAGGCAACAGGAAAACAGTTTAGGTATATGAAGAACTTCCACTAACTTTGTGAAAGTTAGAATTGGTTATGTTGAATACTTGCATCAGTACTCCCAGTCTTTTTTGAGCTCATTTTTGATAAATTTCAAGATTAATGGCAAAAAGGAGTGTATGATCTAAACAAATATTTTGACAGTGCATCTACAGAAGCAGGCAGAAATTTTTTAAATAGGGGTCAATCTTGGTGCTTTTTATTAAATGATCTTTATTTTAACCTTCACAGACAGAATTCAGTGATTTAAAAAGATATGTAATGAAAAACACTCATTTTATTATCCATGTCAGTGAATCTATTATTTCCCACCTACTCACACATTATGCTAATAACTTTTTAGATGAATTCATTTTAATTAAAAAATAGGAGTCACTTGCAAAGTATTACAAGTAAGAGCAAATACAAACTGTGGTTTGTGTGATATAAAAAAATGCTTTGAAGAAATCAGCTGAAGAATCATTTGCTGGTAGCTCTGAGGGATAAAACTGTTTAGAACAATTGCCTTTTTCATGTTATGTGAATCAATATTCAGTAGGAAATTCAGTAGTAAATATACCCTCTGCATTTCTGGGCAAGTGTTTCAGCAGGTCAGTGTCAAAAGGTTGCTAAATGGCAAAATATTCCATTTTGTGAAAATAACATGAAAAATTTTAGAACATTGTTTAGTACATATGAATCTCTTTACAAGTGTCTTCCTAACCCATTCATACAGAGAAGTGGCTTAGAGATTGGGAATTAGAAAAAAATTCTCCCTTTGCATTCTCCACTGTCCAGGAAGGTTATTGAGAAACTTATAATTATGAGTTACATAGGCGATAGTAACTAATCCTGATGAGTGAATCAGAAAGTTTAAGCATATCCAGATAGCTATGACCCATTAACTGACTAGATTGTTCCTAACCCAGCATAATTCAAATGGATACAAATACTTACCCCAAAGCTGGAAAGCAACTATCAAGTTTGGTATTTTCATTCCAAATGGACTCTGTTGGTATTTTCATTCCTTCTAGTTGAATGCCATGACTATGGAATGAAAAGAAGCTATGTGAAGTAAACAGCTTAGAATTCCACAAAGAGGGGTTCCTGGAAGCTAGAAGACACATTTTACAAATACCTGAATGAATTAATTTGTCAGGAAAATTAAGGCATTAAAATGAAATTTAATAAAAAGGGGTGGGGTGGGGTGGGGGTCGTCCAGATAATACAACAAACCCAGTACAGGAGAGAAACTAGAAGCTATAGAAAATTTGAATCACAGTGATGAGAAAAATAAAACTTGAATGAAGTTAAATACTTACGGTCTTAGCTTAAGTATATCGAACATAACAGGAATAATGTTCAGAGTGATTTGGAAAATAACAAGAAATCATTGAAAGGAATTTGGGTAACAGTAGCATTGGTGGGTCAAAACACAGGACCCAAAATGAAGAGAAATCTATGAAGTTGCAGAGTATGTGAAGAATATAAAAAGGAGAAAAGGTAACAACAATGTTGGATGACTAAGGACATTACCATATTGCACACAGAGGTTCTCAATTTAATTTTGAAAATTTGAACCAGATAAAGTTATAAAATGGGGCCTCTAAATATCTGGAACTCTTCTCATATATGCAGAAGCATGCTTTACTTACTTTTAATGAAACATTTCTATTTCACAACATAAAGAATCTGTAATTGGGAATATATTAGAGACTTGAGAACCTTGTAACTGCAAAGAATAATAGAAGTTATTAAATTTCAATCACTTATAATTCCTGTCAATATAGCACTGAATGGAGTTGTGAAAATAATGGAATCCTTGGGAGTTAATAACCAAGTTATATTAGAATTCTTATTAGTTGAGTAAAATAAGATGGCTGGAAAAAGTAATAATTTAGTTCTGTTAATTTTTATTTAACTTAAAGAGATCTGTAATGATGTACATGCATGGGATCTCCCCCCAGAACTGAGCTATTAGATCACAAGAAGTAGAGAAAATGTAGTAAAGCTATGCCTCTTAGCAACTAGTTCAAGAGGGTCTCTGAAATCTCAGCAGTGGGAGTTTGTAGATCTGTATTCTGTTATTTTCCAGCGTGACTCAACTGCTCATTGAATATTGGGCTCTTTCTTCATTATGTGCTATCGTGTTTCCTTTTAAGATTTTGATTTTCAGTTCTGCTGACTTGGGAAGTGGATCACTTTGGAAGTGACCCAACTTCCATAAGACTTAGTCATCCTTATATGTAAAATGTAGATAATATTACCTACGTCATAGGATTTTTGTGAGTACTAAAGGTGGTTTGTGTGTAAAGTCTTAACACAATGGTTATACTCATTCAGTAGATACTGTTAATAATATTGAGCAGTACTTTAATATTGGGAATGATATTTCTTTGAATGATTAAGATTTTTGTGTACTGGCTTTTTGCCTGGAATTCTTACTGTATATATTTGTTGGAGGGAGAGATGGTTGATAATGGGACATTAACATGAAGTACTCATTTGTTATTTCTGTTGCTAAAATTCAGTCTTCATAGTCATATTGGTGAGTCTCCCCCAATGATTGTCTTACTTTTATTTTTAAAGGGTCACCTTTGCTCCACTGTGGTCACTAAATGGATTATGAAGGGGCAGGACTAAAAGCAGGGACTAGTTGGATGGCAGTTGCAATAGAACTAGGAGTAGCTGATTGTTTGAACTAAGTTGTTGGCAACACAGATGGAGAACAATTAGTGTGTGTTGGATATGTTTGAGAAGTAAAGCTAGTATGACTAGCTGTTGAATTATGTGTCAGATATGAGGGGAAAATAATTGAAGGATCACTCCTAGAGTATTGCCCTGACTGCTTGGTAGATTGTGGTTGCATTTACTAAGATGGGCAAGACTGGCAGATGAGCAGAGGGGTGGAGGGGGAGGATCAAGAGTTCTGTTGCAACCATGTTTTGTGATGCCTGTTAGACAGCTAAGTAAATATGTCAAAAAGGCTGTTGTAGGGCTTCCCTGGTGGTGCAGTTGTTGAGAGTCCACCTGCCAATGCAGGGGACACGGGTTTGTGCCCCGGTCCGGGAGGATCCCACATGCTGCGGAGTGGCTGGGCCCACGAGCCATGGCCGCTGAGCCTGCGCATCTGGAGCCTGTGCTTCACAACGGGAGAGGCCACAACATTGAGAGGTCCGCGTACCACAAAAAAAAAAAAAAAAAAAGGCTGTTGTATATATGAGTTTGGAGTTCAGTGAAGAGGTCAGAGCTCTAGATACAAATTTGGAAATTACTGATATGAGGATAATATTTAAAATCATCACACTGATTGAGATCACCTAGTGAAAGAATGTAGACTTAACAAAATAGTGGGAATAACTTGTGGGTTTAGTTACTGTCAATATCTAATTCCTTCATAAGCTCAACTTCAGCATTGCTCTTATGGTCTTTATGATCACTCTATATAATAAACTTTCAGATTTAGTTCTGAATGATAACTGGTCCTCCCACCCACACCCTACCTACATCTCATGTTTCTTAATTCAAATTTCTGAAAAGGAATATCTGATTGACATGTAGTTCCTAACCATTAAGTAGGGACTTACCTCCCTTCATTAACCTAGATGGCTTTCCTGTAGATTACAAACCAATATTTTCAATATATACTCCATATTAGATATTATGCTATCCATTGTACTTGTGTTATCTCATAAAATGATTGAAATAACCTATGATAAGAAAGGTACTTTTAATTTTATTTCATTGATTATGAATTGAAGATAAAAATAAATCTTCCAGATCACATAACTTGTAAATTATGGATTTGGGATTTGAAGACAAGCCTACATAACTCCAAAGTGTAAATTTAAGAAGAAAAAGTTGTAAGTACAATACTTAAGCCCTGAACTGCTTGTCACCATGTTTACCTTTATATGAACAAACTCCATATACTGTAAGGCAGACAGAAGCCAATAAATAAACACTAGAGCATAGGACTGAAATTTCTAACAGCATTTGAGTTTTGGAATCCCTTTTTCCCTGTGACTAGCTCTATGCCTTCCTTTTCTGAGGTACTATAGAAACCAGTAAATTCTATCTTTTTACTTAAGATTATTCAACTTGCAGATGGACTGTCTTAAATAATATAGCCATGATGTACAACGGAGAAAGGGATGGATATTATTATTTAATATATTTATGAATAAATGTTACATAATTAATAAAGATATAATTCACATACTACAAAATTCACTCATTTAAAGTGTACAATTCAATGACTTTAGTATATTCAGAGTTGTGCAACCATCATTCCAAAGGGAAACCCTGTACTCATTAGCATCCCGTCCCCAGACCCCTCCCACCTCAACATACCCCAACCTCCAGCACTAGGCAAGCATTAATCTACTTTTTACCCCTATAGATTTACCTATTCTGGACATTTCATGTAAATGGAATAATACATTATATGTAATGTTTTTTGACTGGCTTCTTTCACTTAGCATAACGTTGTAAAGATTCATCCATGTTTTAGCATGGATTTCTTTTTTGTTTTCATTTAGCATTTATTTGTTCCTTTTGATTGTCAAATATTATTCAATTATATGGATATACTGCATTTTATCCCTTCATCTGTTGGTGGATATTTAGTTTATTTTCACTTCTGGTTAGTATAATAGTACTGTTATGAACATTCATTTATAACTTTTGGTATGGCAGTATGTTTTCGTTTCTCTTGAGTATGCACCTAAGAACAGAATTGCTAGATCACATGGTAGCTCTATGTTTAACATTTTGAAAAACTGCCAAATTATTCTGTCCCACTTTACATTTGCACCAGCATTGTATAAAGGTTCCAGTTTCTCCACATTTTCACCTACATTGATTATTGTCTGTCATTTTGTTTATAGCCATATAATATATCTAGTGGGTGTGAAGCTGATTCACATTTTGTTTTTTATTTGTGTTTCCCTAATGGTTAATGATCTGAGAGCTTTTCATGTGCTTATTAGCCATTTGCCTATTTTCCTTGGAAAAATTTCTATTCCGATCCTTTGCCCAGTTTTTAATTGGGTTGTCTTTTTGTTGTGTAGTTTTAAGAGTTCTTTACACTGGATACAAGTCCTTTATTAGGTATACTATTTACACATAGTTCCTCCCATTCTGTGGGTTGTTACTTTCTTTATGATGTCATTTGCGCCACAGAAACATTTTTTTTTTTTTTTTTTTTTTGCGGTATGTGGGCCTCTCATTGTTGTGGTCTCTCCCGTTGCGAAGCACAGGCTCCGGACGCGCAGGCTCAGCAGCCATGGCTCACGGGCCCAGCCGCTCCGCGGCATGTGGGATCTTCCCGGACTGGGGCACGAACCCGTGTCCCCTGCATCGGCAGACGGACTCTCAACCACTGCGCCACCAGGGAAGCCCAGAAACATTTTTTAAATTTTGAAGTCCAAGTAATCTCCTTATTTTCTTTTGTAGCTTGTTCCTTCAGTTTCGTATGTAAGAAACCATTGACTAATCCAAAGTCACAAAGATTTACTCCTATGCTTTCTTTTAAGATTTGTATAGTTTTAGCTCTTACATTTAAATCTGTGAGCCATTTTGCATTGATTTTTGCATGCAGAGGAAGGAAGTGATCCAACTTTATTCTTTTGCATACAGGTGTATCCAGTTGTCTTGAATATTAATATTTTTTCAGTAATAAATACATTGCTTATGAAATGGGGGAAAACTGTACTTGGGGAAATTAGGGAAGCTTTATTTAATATGTAGCATTTGAGAGTTCCCTGAAGTGTGAATAGAATTTGGATGGGTAGAGAAATACTAGGGAAGGGAATAATAAGCATAGGTGGAAAAGAGAAAGGAGCAAAAGAGTTAAAATAATTATTTCATTTTGTCCATAGCATGGTTTTCAGAAACCCAAAACCTAAACATAAATCCTGAGAAAATGGTTCAAGTGAAAGAAATGTCTTTGAAAGAATGTGCCTTGGAGTTACCTGCCCCTGGAGGCAAGTGAGCTGTTGTGTTTATAAACCAGTTCTCTAGAGTCCTTTGGTTAAGGACTGCTTTGGAGTGTGTATTAATTCCCCAGAGCTTGTGACCTCCTCTGGCATTTTGGGTACCTTCCTAGAAGGGAGTTGGCTTGCTCTTAAGTTGATGGTCTGGGGATATGAGAACTATTGTAGTGCAGATAGTGGTCTGGGATAACGGCTTCATTTTCAGCCCTGACATAAGCTTTGATGGCTCCTGGTCTTGAACCATCACAAAATCTTTGGTTTTGTGAGTTCAGCAGTACCCTCATTGGTTTGTAATCTGTCTCATTTCTGGGATCATTGTTATCTGTTAGTCAGTGCCGCAGATCCTGGTATGTCAATGCCTCTTGATTGCCCTTCAAACTTGGCTACCCATTTTTGCATTAGAACAATTACATCCACCTTCACTGTTACATTTAAGTGTCACCATCTGGCCTCTGCTATTCAAAAATCCCATCATTCTTATTGAAACTAGGGAAACAGTTTCATAAGCAGACCCTTAACTCTACCCTTTATTGATCAATAATCACTTTCCTTCTAATGAAAGGAGAGTGTTTTCACTATTGGATTACACTGAGAATTTACTATAATTGTAGCCTAGAAGCTTGAAGGAGGTGGAGAGGGAGATTTTAAAGAGGGTAGGCTTTGTCTTGCCAGATATCTACTTGAGGTGAGGCCACTGCATGTCCCCCAGGCAAAGGGAGGCTCTTGTCCTTTGGCAAGGGTGAATGAGCTATTTCTACAGGCCCAAAGACTTTAGGGAAGTGTGGGAATTCAAGTTCTCAAATATCTTCATCCATGTCTCTTCTAGGTCTTAGAGGTTTCCCTGTTTATCCATGCCTGACTTTATGTAAGAGATATAACAAGGCTGTAAATTTATCCTTCTCAGCAGTTTGGTCCTTCCCAGTCAGGTCTTGAGCTTGGTTTGCATCCCTAACACCTTTCAGCTGCAGGAGACTAGTATCTCTATAAATACTATTTTTTTTAAAAAAAAAAACCTTTGATTTCACACCATGTTGGCTGTTGGAGTTGGGTGTTGGCTGAGCTGAGTTTGTCATTTTTCTTCCTTCGGTGCATTGATGGTATTTAACAGTAACCATTGTCCTTTATAATTACCTTTGCTACTGCAGTGTATCTTTCTCAAATTCTGGAAATATTACATAAACCAATGCAACCTATGAAATACCAGTTCACCACAGGTAAGAATGTTAGTAATTGAAATACTTCAGAATGCCAGGGGGTATCACTATTCACTTATTACCAGCACTGGAATTCTTGTTGCCATTTGGCTAGTAAGTAATCCAGTTACTGGGCTACTTGCTTCCTAGAATTGTTTTTTTGTACCAACTGGCTTAGTTGCAGTTCCCCTGTGCCCTCATGCACAGAGTTGTTAAAGCATCCTGAAAGGTCCGAGGAAATGGGCAGAGTACTGACAGCATCTGCTACAAGGAAGATGTGAAATTAAAGTGAATTAATGTCAGACCATGGAGCACATTGAATGCCATTCAAGGAAGAATTTAAATTTGATTATCTCTCAAGCAAGAAAGTTACACTGAAGTGACATATAGTGTAAATTGGGGAACAGAGAATGAATTGGGTAGTACAGTGGAAGGGAGAATATAACATGATCTTCCCTCTGTTCTAGCTCGGATCGGTACCTGCTCCCAGTCCTAATACTAAATCCACTTTTAGAAAGGTTCACTAGATAGGATAGCATTCTGAGTGTACTTCAGCAATATTTCAGGTCAAAAGAGATTCCATTCTCAAAATAATTGGGAATTTAGTAAGAACGCAGGCAAATATTCCTAAGATTAATTTTCTGTATTCCATTGTGAAGAGTCACAGAAAATATCCCCTTCATCTTTAAGTTTAAATATCTCGTTCTAGTTAAAAGCAAATTAGCTTTTTTCTGGCAGAAGCAGCTGTATGTAGAGAGAAGCAACATGGTCCATGCCTGCATTCCCTCGTCTACTGTACTTGTTCAGTCACCTGCATGTGCCCTTTGAATCTCATTTTGTAATTTGTCATTTCCAGTAGCGGTTTGCCAAAGACAAGGAACAGAAATTAGACGTGTATGAAAAACACAAATGATAAAGGAGGAAATACTGATGAACACTTTTTGGAATAATTTGAAACCCATTCAGAAACAGAAGAGTAAAAAATAATAAGATGTTTTTATACCTTAATCACTAATCTAGTAATAGCTGCATTAATTTGTCATCTCCACATAGAACACCAACAAGCAAATTCAAATTAGGCTAACTCACCCACTCACACAAACTTTAATCCCTTGCAAACCCTTGGCTACTTTTAATATTTCTGGGATTTATACTCAAAAACTCTCCTTTCCATCTTTCCAGTGTTGAGGACCTTGTTACTGGGTCAACTGTAGGTTGTCTTTCTTCTTTCTTTTGGAGGTATTCTCTACCAGTATTCACAGCTTATTGCAACAAATCCAGTGGAAAGACTTCTGTATTGTGCAGCAGACTGTCAGACATGCTTGGGTATATCTGTGTCCACAGTGGAGACAGTTTATTTCCAGAAAACTCATCATGTGTCATGCAGTAGAGTTCTTTCTGATGTCTCCCTTGTCAAACAAAAGTGAAGAAATGTGCCGAAACATCAAGTAGTGGAAAAAATACTATGGTTTAAACTGTGATCTCTCTTACATATGTCTATGTAAAGTGAAAAACATCTGTGGCAATCAGTATATACAAACCTCTAGCTTTGGGTAAAATAATATCATTATATCCCCAAGATATCACAACCCTGTTTCCAAATTTGCAAAGATTAGGAGGAATTAGACTTTTCATGTGGCTCTCTCCTATGGTGCTCCCCCAGATCTCCAAATCCCTAGGGTGGTTTATTCCTGCATAAGACGTGAGACCTATTTAGTCTTTTCACTGTCTGGAAGAGAGGTGCCTCTAGAGGCTGGAATGACCAATCATGGCTGCCTCTTATTGCTGGCTACTTATTAGTTCAATGCCACATTATCATCCTTAGTCTATGCAAGTCCTCTCTTGCTTTATTTATTTAATCCTATTTCCTATACATATTCCTCTTCTTTTACCATAGACAATGATTCTGTTGTATTTGAGGAGAAAACCTTTAATTTGTATATGGTGTTAGACCATATTGTCTTGTGAATATATTATTTTGGTTTTCATAAACTATAGATCTCATTTTGATCACTATTTTTTTTAATCAGCCCTATGTTTTAAAATCTGTATTTGTTGCTGGGTGTTCATTTACTCTTTTAGTACTAATTGCTGTGAATGTAGTTTTTTGCTGTTTGGTTCCATTATAGTTTACTTATCTGTAGTGATTATCTCCAACTTCCAGTTACTATAAATCATGCTATGATGAACATACTTATACTTTTCCAGTTATAGGCCTGCTGAATATTTCTCTAGGGTTTATGTATTTGTGAGTGTTTGTATAAATGTACATGTCATAATGTGTATGCATACTCAATTTAACTGCCAGAAGATTGCCCTCTATAATAGCTGTAAGAGTCTACTCTCTCATCAACAATTTATAAAGCTTCTTACTTACGTCTATCTTGACAGTACTTGAAAAGATAGAGCTTTTTCATTTTTGTCAATCTTAATGAGTCTAAAACTTTATTCCAGTGCTACTTCAGTTTCTTTAAGTTTTAACGAGTTTCTGAATCTTTTCGTATACTTGTTGGTATTATCCTATATCCTTAGGTATTTTAAAATTGGGGTTACTGGTTCTTTTTAAAAATTATTTATTTGTAAGA